>NW_027111717.1:767990-787501 GCF_000696795.3 Halyomorpha halys
TATTAATATCAATTTATTATTTTTTACCTAATTAATTTTTATTATTTTTTTAAAAACTTATTTCTGTGTTATTCTTTGACCGCACCCAACCCTCTTCTCCCCATATATATATATTATCCATATCCATCCTTCTCATCATTAAAAAAAAATCTCACTTTTGTAGAATTTTTTTAACTTCACTTTTTTGTAAATCCGATAGTGGTTCTAGTCCGTTCTGATTTTTGTTTTCTTTTTGCGAAAAATGAATGATTAAAAAATTTGAAATTGAAAAAAAAAATTGTGCGCATAGGAAAAGTTGTATCCCAACGTTTTACATTCCAGACATACACCTGACTTAAATATATAATTTCAGCTTCATACTACTTTTCGTTTTTGATTTAGGTTAACAGACACTCAGATCACTCAGCAAGATTGGGTTATTTGAGCTCCAGGGACCCCAAAATGTGAATTTCGGTCTAAAACCGGAATTCGAAATTTTTCTTGATCGCAATACTTCTCCTTACTATATGTTCTATGTATTAGTAAGTGAAAGTTACAAGACAATTTCTGTAAAAAATTTTACTTTATTCCTGTTCCATTTTACCTACGCTTACAATTTTAGAGAGTGCTTTTAGTTAATATTCCAGGAAAGCTGCAGAAAGAATTAGCTCAAGATTTAAACGTTAAATAACAAGTATTTACGAGCTTCAATAGCCCTAGTCGTTGAATCTAGCTTATCCTAGCAACTAGCTTATTTCATCATGAGTTTTTTAAACTCTAAACTTTACACGCCGGAGTCGGAAAATATTACAAAATGTTGTGCGCTCGTTAAATCTAGGAAGCTCTGTAAAAGCAGTATAAATCGGGAAATGGCCGAAATAGATTGAGTGGAACATTTTGAAATCGCCATAGTTGTTCCATCAAGTAATTTTTGTTTTCAGACTACATAAATTTAAGGGAAAAAAACTACCTAGGGAGGATTTATAATGAGTTAAAATTTTTATTTATAAATATGTACTTATACTTTCGATATATCACTGCTTTGCTCTAGTAGTTGCTTACTTATTTTTTTTATAAATATTATATTTGACGTTTCCGGTTAATATCACTCACTGGTCGTAGAATAACTGCAGTTACATTGTGACTATTTTATGACTTTATATTTTATGAATGAATCTTGTAAACGAATGTATAAATAAATGATCTCTTCAATATGATGTTTTTTATTATTTTGGTTTATTTAACTTTTCTTGACATAAAAAAAACAACATAGAAACATAATATTTAATATTTATATCACGTTTTCTAATTTAATTTTGTTATCACTAATCAATTTCTTATTGATTCTTAGCTATAATAATAAAAAGCTTTGGGCTTTTCCGCAATAACCGAGAAAATATAATAAAATATTACATTATTATGGTAATGAAGTATCGAACGACATTTTGCTTATGAATAGGTTGTCCGTTATTTTTATCGCTACTAAGCAAACTTTTTTCGTTGCGATTACGTTAGCGGTTCGTAATCGCCCTCTCCTATAGATCAACCGGAAACCGATGTGACATGAAACTTTTATGAGGGAAAGGAAGGCGATTTGATCAAGATGGCATCTAGCGGTACCTCCCATCTTGAGAATGGAGCACGCTGCTGTTATTGGATTTATGTTTTTATAAAACCCAACAATGTTTTGTTCAGTGATGTTTCAAATAATGCAAAATTCCGTATAAGATGAAAAAATCTTAATATTAATAAAATTTGTGAAATTATGAAATGTTGTCTACCGCTGAGATTATATCAGATGACAGGGGGTGCGGTCAATTGAGAACACAAGTAACTATAACTCATTCTGTTAGAGCCAACGTTTAGGTGTTCCTCAGGGCTACAAAACCTAGTACAAAAAAGATGACCATAATGAATAGAAAATGTATACAGAATAAGAAGAAAATGATAAGATAAAAAAATAATATAGGCTCTATTGGAGTATAGAAAGAAAATTTATAGCATAAATATGATAATTATTAGATGAAAACAGTATGGGAATATAGAAATAAAAATAAATGTAAAAAAATCCAATTAATAAATAAATGTACAAAATGAAAAAAAAAATGTAAATAAATATGTTACGTATGTAATTTAAAAATTGTTTAACATTTAATTTATTTTATGAGGGCTTACGTTTCCAAAATAATCATGACATCCCTAAAGGGTAAAAATAGGTTTACATTTAAATCTATGACGATTTATTTCTTTATACACTTACTTGTTATGCACCAAAATATGCACAATGTAATCCTTAATTTTTTTCTAATTTATTTTGTTAAGCTTTTAGGTAATAGATTAGGAGTTGTTGAATATAAACCTAAAAACATGCGGCGACCCTTTCGAATAATATGCCACTTTAGTCCTGCGTACCGCTAGGGAGTTAATTTTCTATTATCAATTTTTATAACGTGTTTTACATCAGGATAAATTAAAAGAAATTAGTTTAAAATTACTTCTGGGTTAACTTAATTAACTAGGATAATTTAATAGACTAACTAGGCGTGATAACAATATTGAAGTGGTTTTGAAGAGTCTAAAAATTAGTGTTCCAATAATATTTGGTTCAGAGAAACAAACACCTGAATTGTGCATATTTTTGGGTATCTAAAAAAAAATTCAAATTTGAATTTATCTCCTCGCCTCATGTATAATGAATTTAAATTTTTAAAAAAACACTGGATTATTGTGCTAGTGCTAAATTATTAAAAGATAAGCTTGTATTTCAACTTCAATTATTCTAAACAATTATACAGTTTTTCCCTGTACTCTTCCAATTTTTTTAAATTTATAAGTCGGCGAGTATTCGGCTTTATAACTATTATATTCCTAGTATTTTTATAGTTAGAATATTACTCCGACATAAGCACATAACACTAAGGGATGATCATGATTTGTTGTTATGTTAATTGTTTAAAACCTTTATCCCTATAATCTTCCTTCGGCGTTATGTGCATAATGCAGTACGTGCCTGGACAATGGGCCGAGAAATTGCTAGAGCGGTGGAACGCTGGAATCTGGAGTAGGCTCTCTCCGTATCAGCGTTTTTTAACGTGGCCGATCTGCCCTTCTTTTTATTACTTTATATCTCCCGTCTCTCCCTCCCAACCATTAACTGTTTACAGATTTTTATTACTTTTATTTTCTATTTCATTATTCGAAAAATAATAATAATATTGATTTAAAAAATGAATAAAATAAGTTTCATACTGCAACTTGCAAATTTCATACTGTACGAAAACCCGCAAGAAAGATTATCTGTCATTCGGAGTTTAAGAAGGTGTTGATATAAAAAGAACACAAAAATGAAATAACTGAATTATTTACATATCGTCACTGAAGCTATGTCCGAAAAAAAATCAAAACAATAAAAGGATTTTTTACAAAAAAAACTAAACATTAAAGCATTTTATTCCATGAATAAAATAAGTGAAGAAAGATAATGATAAAATTATAAAATAAGTCGTAATAAAACAAAAGAAAACCACAATGCTACTTTCTTCGTTTATACGAAATAAATTAAATATTCAAAGTAAGTTAATATAAGGATCAATTTGTAACTAAGCAACTATATACATGAAATTATAAGATACATAATGCATACTTTCTATTTATTATAATTTTTCGTTAATGCTTTGATATATTCGACAAAATACAGTATTATTCAACTTTTACTCGTAATAATTGATCACCAAATTTACTTATGGAATAGTGAGCTTGTTTATCCATATTTGTGTCCGTTGTAAAGTAGTACATAGTAATGATGGGGAATAAAATTCTGGAATGAAGGTATTCCGTAACAGAGTTCAAATTCATTAAATATGTACTTTGTTGGCCGGAATAATAAAGTTTTACTTGAAGAGTGGTTTCCGTTATACGTGGATTCACTGTTTAAAAATACTTGTCCTCCATTTTAGGTTCCTACATAAATGATCGAAACCCTATGGAATTGATTCAGACTGAATTTAAGATTAAAAATGAAAATTTTTAATTTCATTTATAAACCTTGGTTGACAGAACCTATGAAGTTGTAATTAATAATGGCGATTCAGATTAGGCTGTAGATGTGGAATAAGTTTAGGTTTAAAAATACTTGTCCTCCATTTTAGGTTCCTACATAAATGATCGAAACCCTATGGAATTGATTTAGACTGAATATTAGATTAAAAATGAAAATTTTTAATTTCATTTATAAACCTTGGTTGACAGTACCTATGAAGTTGTAGTTAATAATGGCGATTCAGATTAGGCTGTAGATGTGAAATAAGTTTAGGTTTAATAAAAGTCGCAGTTAAGGTTCTTATAAAATATATATACATATATATTTTTAAATCTTATAAATCCGTACTTCTGACATGACTATTTACTAGTATTGGTAGAAAAAAGTGTAATGGAGATTTTTAAATAGTAGATGTTGGAGCAAGTTATTTTTGTGTATGAAATGTGCTTTATATCATAGATAATTATTAATAATAATAGAATTTTATTATAATATATAAATAAAAATAGTATGACTGGTTAAAGATATGTCATAGAAACTCTTGTATTCCATTGTGTATTGGTATAATATTGTATGAATTATGTAAATAAAAGACGCAGTTTCTATTCAGTTTTGAAGAATCTTATTGTTTTTTATTAATCGATCCGTTACTTTTATCAATAATGAAATACATTTTTTGGTTTTATTTTTTAGTTATGAGGCTATTGCATTTAATAAGGGTTCTAAAACTGAGACAGCACACGTAATTTGAAATTCTATGAATAGTCAAATTATGTTACTGAATCCTCAATGCTGCTTGCATTAATGAGATACGGGTTTTGTTTGCTTGAGTCTGGAAGAGCAATAATATTTGTAGTATTAAAACGTCCTTGAACTCAAATAGTTTTCTTGCTAAAGTTTACCCAAGTTCCTGGTTTACTCTTCAAGGTTTAAACGGAGTGAGGTTATGGTATTCATAAATTGTAATAGTACTAGTTAAGAACATCTATCTTTTTTATTCCAACTAGCTTAATTTTATGTATGTTTTCCAACCTATAAAAAAATTATCAATTTTTTTTAAATTTACATTTGTATTACTTTAGCAGTTATTTAATTATTTTTTAAATTTCTTTATTGATATTTACAACTTTAGTAAGTATGTACAAAAAGTAAATGTGATCTGAGTTACATTTCAATCATGATACAGACACGTAGAGAATCTACCCATTGTTAGAACTCCAATAACAATTCTAAAGAAGATCTCAAGGCCATCTTCTTTTCAGACACCTAGGAAGATTATCAGGTAATGAAGGAGAAACCAGGTTAGAAACAAGAGGGTTTGGGTGTTAGGAAAATTTATCATGGAAAGATTGGTATCTGGTTCTGGACAAATGGCCTGAATGGGCCTTGAATATTTGAACTGTAAGAATGGGATACGTGAGGAATTCTTAGGTTTAGTGGAGTCCCAAATCTCAACTCAAGTCCAGATTGGCAAATAGATAAATGGAAATTTAGACTGTTGGTCTTGAAAGTGTTGCAATAGTCGGAATCGATGAGCAGTTTTCTGTCTTTTCAGGCTTGTTTGAGGATTCCATGTCAGACGTTTTTCCAGATGTAGTTCTATGTAACGGATCTGTTCGACAGGAATGCGTAGGTTATTAATAAAGGATACTGTGTAGTAGAAAGTTATGGGTTTTTGATAAAGGGTAAACGTAATTTGGTGGTTTTTATTGGAATTTATTTTAATTCTCCAGTTTTGACACTATTCTTCAAGGGAGGTGACGTGGGATTGGAGGGTTTGGGTGCAATAGAAGGGTCATCATACACTAATAATAGATAATAGACATGTGTCATCGGCATACGTGGTAAGGGCAGTGTTAGGATATAAACTGTATGTGTGCATCTGTATAAACTGTATAAAGGATAGGACCAAGAATAGTACCCTTAGGCCTTAGCAATTAAAGGTTGGTTTAAGTTAACCAATTTTATTTTATTTTTTTAATGTTCCATATTTTTCTTCGCACTTTTGGAATTATTAGAAGTACACTATTTTTTAATTAGATGTATTTTTGGAAGATATATTCCTATATATATATATATAACGAATTCGACCAGACACTGATTGTTATTTGATTCAATAGATTCACAAGCCATTTTTTAATCAAATTACAAATGTTTCTTCTTTAAAAACTTTAAAGTAATATTTCTCTAGTATTTTTGGCAAAAATCATTCAAAGAAGGTACTTGCAACGGATAATTTTCTCTTGCCTTCAATGGGCAAAAGTCAAGGGGAAAAACGAAGATGGCAGCGTGGGCTGGTCTTGATGTAGAAGTTAAATCGCTCGGAAAGTGCAACCATTGTACTGTTCCTCTTAGTGCCCCAGCATTGCCTTTGTGAACTGCCCTATTTTTAAAGTTTTATACGTCTGCTTCCGAAAAAATAAACTATTACCAGCATAATGTCTTTATTTATGTATAAATTAACATTTTTTAAAAACTTTGTTAATGCCTCAATAAACAAGTATATGAATTTGATTTGGAACTGTTGTATGAGTCAGAGGTCATCGTTATTACTTCTCGACTAAATTACAGGCATTAAAAATAGGCTTTAGTGTGTTAAGGTAAAAAATAAGTAAATTTTTTGAAATTATAAAAAATCATAAAAATAATAAATTAGACAATAATAATTACCCAAAAAATCTTTAAAACATTAAATAAAATTGAAATAAATAAACATAATTAACAAATTATGTTATGGTTTTTTTTTTGTATTGAGACCACGTTTCGCAACTTCATTGTTTGCCCTACCATGAAAAAATAACAACAGTTTTTTAGAAGAATGAATTTCTTCTACTAATTATTTAAAAAGTACATTGTTTATAGTAGAGTATAATTTAAGATTAATAACTATAACAATTAAAACATTATTTACATTTGTCTATTACAATGTTCTACACTTAGTACAAGAGCCGGGGAGAAAAAAAGGCTTATTTTACCCCAACTTTTGTTATTTTAATGACAACTTTTTCATTCAGAGCTCTATCTTCAAAACTACCAACAACACAAGAAAATATAAAAGAATATTGTTTAAAGAAAAATAAATCGTCTAAAATATGAGCCCTAATAGAGCTATTTACGTCCATTAATATACGTTATTTGAATAGTTCTCCAGATATAGCTTTTTTAAAAAAAAGTTTCATAAAAATGTTGTTCCATACAACATATTTATGAAATGTTGCTAGATACTGAAATATCAGTTGGCAGTTAATTTATTTTAAGAAATCTATATCTGATCTATATATGTGACGTACAGATGTCTATTAGCAATCAAATTAAAGCTAGTTTAATGTACTATATAGTACTCTATGACCTTTACCTGCGTAGAAATAGTAGTTTTCATGAAATTTGCTAAAATAAATCGATTTATAGTTGTTCGGACAAATTTTCATTTGCCAAATTTATATTCATATCTAAATATCATAAAAACTACTACCCCTACGAAGATAAGTGTCATAAATTACTTTATAGTAAGTTAAATTTCCTTTATTTTAAATGCTGGCAGACATATGTGCGTCTTATGGTTCTAGAGATATATTTTTTGAAAAATCCAACATTTTATACGAACAACTAGAAATTAACATGTTGTGAGTTTATTTCGTCAAATATCATAAAAACTACAACTGCTACAAAGATAAACACTATTAACTAACTTATAGTAAATTTAACTAGCTTTAAGTTGAGCGCTGGGTGACATCTGAACGTCCAATGGTTTCTGAAATAAAGTTTTTCATAAATCTATCTTACTGTCCGAACAATTTAAGAATCAATTTATTTTAGCAAATATCATAAAAACTATTATTCCTACGAAAGTAAAGGTCAGGAAGTAATATATTTACTCTTCTTTAAATAATGTTCTTTTAGATTTTCTAGTGTTGTTGGTAGTTTTTAAGATATAGAGCTTCGAATGAAAAATTAAAGGTTATTTAAGGTTTTGAAACAGCCGCCATTTTTTATTCCCCCTTCCTATACTTGGCAGACTCACCAATTTTGACTATTAATTATACATAGTTTTCATTAAAGTAATCATAAATTGGGGTGAGATAACTACCTTTTTTCTCCTCTTTGGCTCTTGTACTATATCTTTCAGCCCCAAGTTGCCTTCCCTTCAAGCTGGCAAGGGCTCCAGCGCCATCTACCGGGATTAATGTAACCTTTCTGTGGTTCTAAGGCGAAATGAGTACCCAATTTTCCCAATATGTAACAAAATATTTGACTTTCCAAATACCTAATTTTTGTAAATCTTGTATAATAAAATTATGTTTCTAAGAGTACAATTTAGCTATTTTGAATAACTCAAAATAGCAGTATTTACTTCTATTAGGTAGTTCAGCTCTCACAACATCAAAATGCACTATTATTAGAATATATATATGCCGAGTACTCGGACAGCTGGTAGGGTAGAATGGAGCACCCAACAGCCAAATGTGCATATATATATATAAAAGCATTTAGTTTATAAGTTTAGCACTGCTGTTAGGGGGCACATATGATCTACCCTTTTGCATTTTTTTAACACAATTTTGTATAATTTAAATTCTTCCAGGCTCTCGTACTAAGATGGTGTCATACATTTGTACCTAGCATCTGTGTTGGAAGAGTGGCAATCATTGTCAAATATGAAGATTAACATTAAAAGAAAATATTTGCCAATTTTAATAGGACCAGGCCCTGCCTATCTTTACCTTTAGGTCGACCACTTAGCTATTATTAACTTAATAGTTTGTTTAGGATAAAACCTGAAACATTGAACTTAAGTGCTGACTACTTCACCTGGTATAACCGTTGTCAAGAAATTCTAAAGTATTACTATGTACTGAACCGAAGAAGACCTCACGTATATTGATATGATCAAAAACTCTTTTTTCATTCTACTTATGTATTTTTAAATATATTTATTTATTATGAGCCTTTTAGAATCCAAATAAATCTAGAGGAAGATGGTATAAATTTACCTGTACTTTGAAGGTACCAATTAGTTTCTGTTAATGGATTCTGTAGGGGGGTCCGGTTTATTGCCAGCAACTCGTAAAGTATTACAAGTAGCTGATATAACATCATAACATACTTTATAGTGTCTGCATTTAATGAGCTTCAATTTGAGCTCTAATATTATTCTGTATGTTGCAAGATTCTCCAGATACAATTTTTTTCAAACACTTATTTATAATCCAAATCAAGAAAAATCATTACTTTATGAATCTATTTTTACAAATATCAATAAGAATGCTGTTCCTAGAAAATATTTTATAGTTTTAAAAAACAGTATTTTGGAAATCTTTATACGTAAAGATTACTATTATGTCTCAATTTGAGGCGAGTTGAATACACCATAAAGTAGCTTATAATGATTATTTTCCTAAAATTAGTTTTTATGACATTTTCCAAAATATATTATCAGGCTGATAGTGATACTTTAGAAGTTATTGGTTTAAGCCCTAAAAATGTAAAAAATATATATCAACGCAATCCTAAAGATTTGTAAACTTTATACTATCTCGTCTTTTTCAAACAGTTTTGTAACAATTACATCTAGTTTGACTTATAATTTTATTAGACTTAATCCGTTATGTCCATTTTCCAAAATTATATTTTAGCAGGGAACAAAAAAAATGATCAAAACTTAAATGGTGGATGTAATTGAGTTATTGTCGTGTTATGACTTTGAAAGTTTCAGTTTTTATGCATCTCTGCTTTTGAAACGAAGTGATAACTGCTCATAGGTTTGATCACTACTTTTAGGAATTTTGAAAAAACTATGGAACATGTTAGAGTTATTCCAGCCAAGTCAGATTTCAGTGTCAAATAGACTGCCAGAAAAGGTCGTTATTCCAACTTCTTTTCCTCGAGGCTTGGCTAATTGCACTGTTAATTAAGGCTCACCTGGCTCGGTTAAATTAAGTGGTCTGGATTTATTACCTATAAGTTAAAGTACGGCTGCTCCATTGGCGCTCCCGCAGGTCGCGACTCCCCTATTACTTTTCCTTAATTAATTTTGTTATTGATGAGAAAGAGGGAGAGTGACTTTTAAATTTTCAAACTTTTTCCCTCTTCGAGCGCCAATCTATCAAGAGAGGAAAGCAGTGCTGTCCAAATATATTAGATATAATACACACCGTACTAATATTTCTTATAAGTAAAGTAAAAAGTAATATAAAGTAATTAACGAAGATACAACATTTAAGTTCAAAGTTTTTATTATATACTCATCATGTATCAGAAATTAATGAACCAATAAAACACAAACATAACGGATTGTCATTTCATTCAACTTTAGTACAAATTTTACTTGTTAAAGACTTACTTACTTGTTTATTGAAAATTGGTCCTAAAGGTGAGCTCTAAACAATTTGAGGTTAAAATACTGAAAAAATACACGTTAAGTGGAATTTGAATGAATGAATGAATAAAAAAATAATTTTATTCTGGGACAAATTTCCTCTGCGAATAAATACATTGTTCACAAATTAAGGTAAATTTTTTGGCAGACATTTAAAAAAGTTTCAGTGGACATTTTGATATAACATAAAAACCTTACGTTAAATTCTAATTTATAATAGTAATGAATAATGGCTGTATTCATAGCTCACAATGATGGGGAGGTTTGGTTCTGTAGTGGGTGAAGGAATAGGTGTCGTTTAAAGGAAATGATGGGTGAGGATTGACGAATAGAGATATGAAGAGAATTCCAGAAAGGGGTCACACGTAAGTCAAAGGATTTGCTAAAGGAGGTGGCTTCGTGGGAGGGCATATATAAATCGATTGGTTGGGTTTTTAATGAATGGAAATAAATGAATGAATCATCCATGATTCTAGAGTGAGGAGATCAAGGGTATAGGTCGGTTTTTTAGAACTGTGATGGTAACTTGCGAACTACGTTTTTGGCCTAAGGTTCAGGCCTTCATCTTGGTCGAGTACGAGATACATAATAAAAACGAGATAACAACCTTAATATAATGAAAAAAAACTACAAAGAAATAGTATTATAAGAAATTAAGAATAAAGCAAATGATACTAAAAAGGAAATGAAAAACGATAATACATGGAACATGAAAATATATTAGTAAAAATAACATAATGAAGAAGTTATATTATTATATATTCTATTTCAAAAGGGAGTAAGTAGTAAAATTGAAAATAATAAGACGTTATGAGCAGAAGTCAATATCAGGAAAAGTGAATATGGAAAGAATTAGAGAGATAATAGGGGTACGAGGGTGAGAAGAAAGAAAAAATTATATTTTCTATTATATTTAACAAGGAGCTTCTTAGAAGGCTTAGGTGTTAGCATTAGGGATATTGCGATCTTGGCGGAAAATATTATTTTGGATTCCCTGGGATCATAGATCATTACCTGCATGGGAATTAGCTCTAGATTATTCATTATTTTATTTATTTATTTTAATATGTGGACCTGTCGATTTGTGTGTTTTAACTTATTTATTCATTAAATTATTTTATTTTTATTTATTTATTTATTTTTTACTTATGTATCCAACCAAGTATTTCTTTTAACCAACTTTTTATTATATTTTCCTTTAAATCTATGTATTAGTTTTGTTTTGGTAAAATGTATTTATTTGTTTGTTTTACTCTAAACTGATCTACTGCTGTGACTAGTATTTCTCGGGTTTGATCTCACATCGCTGTCTAATAGTGAATTTGTTTAGCGGGTCACTGAGGAGGATCTCAGAGGGGGAATTCGGGATAGTGAATTTGTCGATCAAATGAAATAAAAATTAAGTAATGGAATGGACAAGAAAGGGAAAGAAAAAATGAATAAATCGAAATATTTGTATTTAGTGTGTAAACTGAAATTGATTGAAAAAAAAAAAAAAAAAAAGTTTTCTTTATATTTTATTACATCATGTAAAAATATGTAATTTATATAGCTCCGATCACGGATTGATTAGTATGCTGTGTAATGTAGCAATCCAATGTATTTGGGCAGCATTTTTCTCTATATATACTATATACGAAATTTATACTAACAATATATTTACATTGGTTTAAACTAACGCCTGTTGAACAGATTCGATACTTAGGACTCCATCTTGACAAGAGACTTACTTGGAATCCACACACAAGACTGAAACGACAAGATACAGCTCGTAGATTCCGGTTGCTACAACACTTGACAAACGCTCTAAACTTACCATTCACTACAAAAAATTAGTATACACTACGATAATCAGACCAATTTGGACATAGGAATTGAGCTCTGGTGCTCTACCAAACCATCCAATTCCTCCCGCATCCAATCCTTACAATCCAAAATCCTACGTAAAAACCTTGATGCTCCTTATTACGTAACAAATAGACTCATTCACAAAGACCTTAACATCCCATTCGTTGCAGATGTGGCCCAAAACATATATGCGTCTTGGCATTCCAAACTCCTTACCTAACCCATTAATTCTTAATCTTTCATCTTTAACAATCTCTGATAATCCTCTGAGGCGTCTGAAAAGAAGATGGCCACGGGACATTCTAATTTAATGCTTGAAGTACCACCAATGGGTGGTTCCTTCCCAAGATTTTCAAGTGTATATGAAACATATAACATATTTACTTATTGTATTTATTATTTGTACAGTTGTAAATCACATTAAATAAATTTTAAAAAAAAATTGGTTTAAAAAATAAATTATATCATTTTAATTGTAAATTACGAAGTTAATAACCACAAAAAAATAATTTAAACTACTAAAGACTTTAGAAATTACTTTTCATGTCTTATATAATACAAAATAAAGAGAAAATACAAAATTATTGACGTAACCCTGCTTACGACTTTTTTATTTTTTTTTCTAAATGAATAAGTGTAATATTTTAATTAATTATAAAATATTGAAAGTTTATTATATTATACACCTGCTACTGTGAAAGAACCGCTAGCCACTAGACAATAATGGACACAGTTACTACTGGTAACTGTTTGCTCTAAGATATGATTACAGCTGTGCATTATCAGCCATTTATGACTTTCATATCTGAGATAGCCGCCTTCCTTCTCTTGCCGGCCGCCCCTTTGTTCATTATTTTTCGTCGAGATATTTTAGTGTTCTCCTTCGACGGGACGGATCTGCTCCTCCGATGTGGCCTCTACAGAAGAGGCTAGCCCCTCGTAAGTTTTAGCTCAGTTTTATTGTAATCTGTACATATAAGATCGTATTATAGCAGAACATAACCTGAAATATGACGTCTTTGGAACAAAAGAAAATCGGCATTTATATATCAATTATTCTTTTAAAGCTACATTAGATTTAAGGTTTATATCGGTGTTTTACTATTGTGTTGTAATAGTAGTAAAACTTTAAAAATAAGTTTTTATCCTAGATGGCCACGGGACCTTCTAGTTTAAATTAATGTTTGAAGTACCACCAATGGGTGGTTCCTTCCCAAGATTTTCAAGTGTATATGAAACATACAACATATTTACTATTGTATTATTTTGTACAGTTGTAAATTACAATAAATAAAAATTAAAAAAAAAAAAGTTTTTATCCTTACTTTGTATCGGCCATAATTCAAAGTACTGAAGACCAGTATGTTTTTCTTTACTAGGGAATACCTACAGACCATCCCAAAATCTCCCTTCTACAATATCATTTTTGTAGTACATCTAATGCAAAATAAAAATATTTTTTAAGTTATGCCTCTATAAAATCAAGATACCGATGTCGCCAAATATATTATAATAATTTAGCCGAAACGTTATAGCCCCAAAAAAGATTAAAAACTAAAAAAAAAATGCATAAATATTTTGAGCGAGTACCATAGATTATTTTATTACAAATAAAACAATTTTTTTTTTTTTTTCTATTATTAACTCAAATTATTACTATAATGTACTTTCACAATTCTTATAATTAATCTCTGTGTAACTGAGTCCGAAATGGCCCAGTATATTGCGGAATTGTGATAACATTTCTTTATTCAAAAGTGGTTTGGGTTTTATTATAGGATTAATATCTAATTATAATAATTCTTGATCGAAGTTTGGACTCACTTCATATTGTCGTTATAAACCTTTACAAATCCCAAAATGGTTTTCATTGAACTTAAGACATCAAAGTTATTATAATTAACGTTAAACATGTATTTATTTTTTAAATCGAGATATAATATTTGTTAAATAATTAAACCATAAATTTCATTTTGAAAGTGGTTTAATGAGTAATCAACATTTTTGAGACAATTATGTAAAAATTAATGGGATAAGTCTTGACCTAGACAATAGATTGTTTATTATGAAATAGTTTAGTTTACGAAAAGAAATTTATATATTTACTAACACCAAAATAAAATTTATACGTCTGAAATTTGCAAATTGTGTTGCTATAAACAAATTTGTTACTAGCTTTCTCATCTCAGGAGTTTAAGTTGACTTATTTCATTTATCACTTGGTTACTTTCTCCGTCGTTTTCAGGGTGTATTGTAGTTAAGTGTTTCTGTCAGTCTTTTGTAGAAGTTTTGTAATATTATCTAGCAGTTTCACTAATTCTTGGTCCTTAGTATTTCTTACCAAGAAAGTTTCATCTACTATTAGTATTACTATTATCAAGTAATAGTTTCGAATGACAAAAAAAAACATTAAATTATTTCTACAATATATTACGAAATAGTTTATATGGTAATAAATAATTAGGTAAAATTTTGTGGTGTTATGAAACTTGTTAAAGAAAAAAAAATCATATTCTACTTCAATTATCCATACTCTACGTTTCAACTAACATGCATCACTATATTATTTATAGTAATTCTTTTTTTATCAATTTCTATAAATTTAATCATTTTACTGTTTTTTTTTGTGTGTATTTCATTGAATGTTGTTATCTGAGTTAACTATTCTGTTTATTTTATAAGATTACCAAAACATGAGTTATTGTTCTATGCATTTTTTTTATTTTAACGAGCGTCCAGGAATTTATTCCATAAATACCGTACAAAGAATGTAGGTTATATGAATTATTTCCTGAGGCAAAATACCACGGCTTCTGCACCAGTTCGTGTAAATATCTTTGAATTTATTATCTCACTATCTTCCCTACTTACGGTGAAATTGCTATTATCAGCCTACAGTTGAATGATATACGACAAAATGTCTGATGAAGTATGCGGTTGGTGTGTGGGATACGTAAACAAAAGTTGTATTTACTGTGCCGGCCTTGGAACTAGGTTTAATTTTGTTGTGTACTTTGTCCCCTCATTTATTTACCACCCCCTAAGTACATTTAGGATTCTATATAAAATATATATATATTTTGTTTTTAGAACAAATGATAATTTAAGTTACACTAAAATATTTTTTTTTTCTAGATGAGCGGGAGGACGTACAAAAGAAAACTTTTGCGAAATGGATAAATTCACAACTATCAAAAGTAAGTATCATTTTATTTATTTAAATAATTGTCAGTATTTTTCTGAATAGGAATATGGGTAGGGATGCGATAAAAAATAAACAAAAAATTGTTAATAATTATATATTTGCCGACGATTCGCTACACTTTTCAGGGATTCATCATAGTACAAGAGCCGTGAAGAAAAAAAGGCAGTTATTTCACCCCAATTATTTATTACTTTAATGAAAACTATGTATAATTACTAGTCAAAACTGATGAGTCTGCCAAGTAATAGGAAAGGTGAATAAAAAATGGCGGCTGTTTCAAAACCTTAAAAAAACATTAATTTTTCATTCGGAGCTCTATATCTTAAAAACTATTAACAACACTAGAAAATAAAAAAAGGACATTATGTAAAGGAGAGTAAATTTGCTAAAATGTGAGCCCTAATAGAGCTATTTACGTCAAATAGTTCTCGAGATATAGCTTTTTAAAAAGCATGATTTCTTAAAAATGTCCTAAAAGATTAGTAGTTATATCTATATCTCAGGAACTATGTGACGTATAGGTGTCTATTAGCACTCAAATTAAAGCTAGCTTAACGTGCTATAAAGTAGTTTAAGACCTTTACCTTCGTAGGTATAGTAGTTTTCATGATATTTCCTATAAATTGATTTATAGTTGTTCGGTCAATAAGTTTGAGTTTTGAAAAACATTATTTCAGAAACCATAGGACGTACAAATGTCTGTCAGCACTCAAATTAAAGGTAATTAAATTTACTATAAAATAATTTATAACGTTTACCTTTGTAGGAGTAGTAGTTTGTATAGTATTTGGTAAAATAAATTCACAAACTGTTAATTTCTAGTTGTTCGTATAAAATGTTTGATTTTTGAAAAAACAATTCTTTAGATCCATTAGACGCACATTTGTCTGCCAGCTTTGAAAATAAAGGAAATTTAACTTACTATAAAGTAGTTAATGACACTTGTCTTCGTAGGGATAGTAGTTTTTATGATATTCACATATGAATTTAAATTTGGCAAAAAAAAATTTGTCCGAACAACTACAAATTAATTTATTTTAGCGAATATCATGGAAGCTACTACTCCTACGACGATAAATGTCATAAACTATTTTATAGTAAATTTAATAAGCTTTAATTTGAGTGGTAACAGATATCTGTACGCCAAATGGTTTTTGTGATATAGATTTTTTAAAACAAATTAACTAACTACTGATCTTTCAGTACGTTATGAACAACATTTTTATGACTGTTTTTAAAAAAAACTATATCTCGTGAATTTTTAACATAAATAGCTCTATTAGGGCTTAAAGTTTACACAATTTACTCTACTTTAAATGATGTTCTCTTAGATTTTCTATTATTGTTGTTGGTAGTTTTAATGATATACAGCTCGGAATGAATAATTAATTAATTTTAACGTTTTTAATAAGTCGCCACTTTTTATTCCCCCAACGTATACTTGGCAGACTCAACAATTTTGACTATAATAAAACATTGGGGTGAAATAACTGATTTTTTTCTCCTCTTGGGCTCTTGTACTATCAAGACTTGTGACAACTTTTAATTAAATAGAAAAAATGTTTTCACCTATGCCTGTTAATTCTCCAGGGGACATTAATTCGAATTTTACTTTCAGTTGCCTAAGTATGGAATATATAGTAAATGCATAATTTCGAATTAGAATTTTTTACGGAAAAAGACATTTCAGGTCCAATAAGTCCAACTAACCAAATCTGAAATTACATATTTTTTTTTTTTGGGGGGGGGGAGAGGAATATTTCTGGGATGCTACAGAAATATCTTCGACAAAATCGATTTACGAAAAGTACCAATTTATTTTATCGATTTTTGACATTTTTTTAATTTCCTGGAAAACGACTATAACGATTTTGATCACATTTGGCTTAGCAATGTACAATTATATAATCTTTAATATCAGCGAGGTCTTATTCTCATTGAAATAGTTTGGCAGGGCTAGAATGCCTAATTTTCAAAATGTCTTCCTTTCAAGTGCCTATATTTTTTTTTTTTTAAATTAACCACCCTATCTTTTTATGATTAATAGAAAATGGATAAATATTTACTATAAAATAATTTTATATTTAACTTAGATACAAGGGGAGGAATAATTTTATATTTAACTTAGATACAAGGGGAGGAATAATTTTTTCAAATTGATATCATTTCGAGAAATAAGAGTAATAATTTAGACGTATTATAACCATTGTAAGGCCAAATATTTAAAAAAAAAAAAAAAAGTTATATTAGTTAAGTTAATAAACTGGGCGCATGCTTAATGAGTTTTTTGTTCGCCTGTCTGATATTTTTTTTGTTTGACCACAGTTACTAGCTAGTTTTATTTTTATTTTTAAATTTTTTAATTTAGTGATAAATATTACAAACTGCCACAAAGCTGTTGGGAAAGAAATAATCGTGATAACTGATTACATTCATACTAAAATAAAATAATATAAGAACAAAGATAAATAAATAAATGAAAAAAAAAACTTAAAAATAAATTAAATATCCTTCTAAATATATACAAACAGAAGGATAAAGAAAATATACATAATTAAACTATGTACATAAAAAATAATTAAAATAATCACTGCATTTACACTCATTAGATAGTTAATTTATAATTTAATTTTTAATTCAGGAACCTTTTTCAGTTGATGAGATTATTTCACACCATAATTGCATTCTTA
This sequence comes from Halyomorpha halys, assembly GCF_000696795.3. NCBI lineage: Eukaryota > Metazoa > Arthropoda > Insecta > Hemiptera > Pentatomidae > Halyomorpha > Halyomorpha halys. Next base: position 786,128 of record NW_027111717.1, read on the forward strand.
ATATTTTCAGTATAGATTTTTTTTACAATTTAGCCCTAAATAAATGGTAAAGAGTTGAATGTAAATTTTTCTAAAGTATTATATTTTTATTTTTCTGCCATATTTTTTCAAAAAGCATTTACCGAGCCTTCATTTTACAAATCATTCATTTTCTTCTAACTCTTTTTCAAGGTTCAATTATTTTAACGATGTACAATTTATTAGTTATAAGTCAAATAATTACGACTTATATAGTGTGATATCGCTTCGAAGAATCATTTCTTTAGTTGGCTTCGCCTTCAAATGAACGGAGATCCTTTTCCTTAGGGAATAGCTCTGAGCCCTGTTGGGAGGCTTCAATTATCCGGAATGGAGCAATTCTTGTTCCTCCTGGGAGTTGGTTCCGGGTAGCTGGAATGGCTAGTAAATGAAGTTAGGTGACGCTATGTGGTTGTTTCGGAAGTCTCATTTCAAGCAGGCTATACAAGTTACCATTTTGGGCCATCCATTTTTAGAGACAGACAAATTTAATGTTTTTTTTGCTATAATTTCTTACATGCTGGTATATGCATGTATAGTTTCTTATATGCTATTGATTTGGTGATATTGAGGCATCGATTCTTCATTTTATAATTGAAAAAATAAAACTTTACTGTTTCAGCTTTACGTGTATTACGGGAATCGACCTACAATCCGTAGTACTATAGGGTTTTCATTAAAGCAGTTGTTCACGAAGTTATTAAATGATTAATTCTCCAATAGCATATCTCAGAATCTTTTCCCAACTAAGACTTTCCGAGAAATATGCAATGACGCTTAAAATCATTTTACTCAAATATACGTTAGACCCAAAGAAGACTTACTCAGGTTGTGATGGTAAGGTATTGGAGGATTGTTACCATTATTAGTTAATTTCCACTCGCTCCGATACGTGGCAAAATTGAATAATATTAGTCTAAATTAGTTATATAAACTCCTGACTCTATTGATGAATTGAATCTTAAATGTTATTTGTATGTAATTCAAAACTTCGAAATTGTATCCGGATATCCGGATCATGTATTCTGTAAAATGTGTACCTTTTGTATAATGTTAGATATACAATATTTTTAATTGTAAGAATTGTGTCCTCCTTAGTTATAAGAGAATATTGTTCTCTCAAAAACAAGTAAATATATTAGTGCTGTCCATTTAGGTTGTTTGGTTCAATACTCGGTGAGGAAGTACTGTTTCTAGATCACTGGTTGTGCTGGGAGATGATTTAGTCAAGATAATGCTCAACTGCCAGGTGTTTCCAGGTTGAGTGATCCCAGGGAGGCTCTCCCGAATCCCGTAGTTGATCCACGGGTGATATTATTTATTATGTTATAACGCTCAACTGCCAGGTGTTTCCAG
>NW_027111717.1:787586-811480 GCF_000696795.3 Halyomorpha halys
GATATTATTTATTATGTTATAACGCTCAACTGCCAGGTGTTTCCAGGCTGAGTGATCCCAGGGAGGCTCTCCCGAATCCCGTAGTTGATCCACGGCTGATATAACATAATAAATAATATCACCCGTCTCTAAACCAGGCCCTCGAGATTGGTTCACAGCGCTCTACTCTCTGATCCACACCGCTTCTCTTTTAATTTATCAAAAATAAACAAAAAATAATTTAGTTGGAGACTTTTTAATAGTCCGCCATTGTTCACCTTTTAAATGGCTCATATTTCTTTTCTTCAAAGCGAATGTTACCGTAGTTTTCCCTTTCGTCTTAAAATAAAGGAGTCTCAAGATGAGCGACTGATTTCAGTTTTTATTCTTTAGTACAATAATGTACTGGTGGTTATAATAAATTACTAAACACAAAATTTTAACTCAAGACCGCATTAAAGTTTTTGGGTTCAGTTCTTAGGATGGGCCTGCTGTTTATTGACCAATAGTTATGCCTAGATCAGCATCCTTGCTTAACCGCATTTCTTGGATAAGTATGCACTTTGTAGTGCCTGAGTGTTCCTCAGAAGATTCTCTTGTTTCCATACTTGATTTACGGTTGAAATGTTGAGTGGAATAATATTATTAATTATTGAATGAAGAAATGATTCCCAAGATTGTGTGAATTTTTTTGAAAACCATTCTGAAAATTTGGGACTTGAAAATTATAAGTTGTTTGAGGATCATCGTGTAGTAATAAAGGCAATATATGCAGTTTCATGTTATTGCATAAGAAAAACAAATCGCTCAAGTAAATAGGTCAGTGTAGTTTTTTTTTTTTTTTTATCCCTCTCCCTTGCCATTTCTGGCATACGGGGTGTGGGAATAGTTCGGTAGTGCGCTGGCTTTTGCGCATGCCACTGCACCCAAAGATCACCAATTTTTTTTTTAATTCTTTTATTAATTATTCAATTCAATATTTTTTTTTATTGTGGTGCAACCCAGCTATTTTTATCTTTTTTTTTCTCTACATTTTCGATTGATAGATTATTAATTAACCGGATGGTCCGGGTTGTGGTGATGAAAGGTACAACAGCAGAAAAAAAAACTTTTAGTAATCAACATTTCACCACACTTTTCAGTGCTTCTTCAAAGTATAATATGTGTTTCTATAATATACGTGTTTGTTTATACTTTCTGAAGAATTTCTTTTTTGTCCCTACTATTGTTTTTATCCCCTTATTTCTTTGTTAAATTTTTTTTTTTAATATTCTTTTTTTTCATATTTTTATTGTTTTCGCCATTACATATATTTCAAGGATGCTTATGAGACATAGATGTTTACAGAAAATTAGTTCTGTTCATTGATAATCGAATATAACATGTTGATAGAAGTCGCCTATGTTTGTCTACACTAATTTCCAACTTTCATCCAGATTTGATGATATATATATATACGATGTGGGCCAACTAGTTACCAATCGTTGTAAATCTTATAAAAATTGGATTAAGAGTTCGATTAATTATGCCGGAACATAAATTTCACTACAGACACGGGACCAAATTTGTTCCTTGCTGTCTAAAATATAAAATGCGAAAATTTTCCATTCGAACCATTCCGAGTACAATTTTTTTGTATTCCTGAACGCGTACAAAGCTTTCTTTCCCTTGGCAAAAAAGCATGGGTTAAATTAATGGTATAATTAATAAATTGATCGTGGATAATTAATTATTGACCCCGTTATGATACCGTCCCTTTGGAGGCGAGCTTGGACCTTAATAACAACTGACGAATTAATATTGGCTGTACATTTACTTAATGCATGGTGTGTTACTTAGTTGACTCAATAGCTCTTCACTTTTATTTGATTAAATAATCATATTTAATTAATAAAATTGAAGCCTCAAAGGGAAGGGATGACCTTTGACTTTATAAATGACTTTATAAATCACTTTGATTATCCGCCCTAGAAATGTTTACCGAAGCTCAAATTGTAATTAAATTATTTCACCTTCACTTTATCCGAGATAATCCAGTTTGGGCGACCTTCTATAGTTTATTTCAGAAGTAATATAACCTAACTTCTCTGAAACCTTTCCAATTATCTTTTCAGTCAGTGCTATGTTTTAAAACTAATATCTTTGTTTAGAAGAAGTCTGACTATTTCCCTGCCATTTAAGTACATTATTTTAGACTCATAAATAATTTACATGTTCATCTAATTAAGAAGTAGATCTCATAGGAAGTATGTTTCCTTTACGCAGATTTCAAAATATCCCTATTAATTGAACCATTTACTTTCTAATTAATTACTAAAACACATAAATACCTCAAGCAAACATCGGGTACATTAGATTATTATTTAAATAATTGTATTCTGAATTATATTTACTGATTACGTGTGATCTATGTACTTCATTATTACCATGCTATGTAAATATTAATATAGGAAGCCTGAGTTGATATAATATATCTAGAATTTTAAATGGACTTCCAGGTATATTAACAGTTCTTATTCCCCCTAACCTAAGGACTGGGCAGACTCATTAGTTTTAACATGTAATTATAAATAATTTTCATTAGAGTAATAAAAAATTTGGGTGAAAGAACTGACTCTTGGGATCTTGTACTGTTAAGAACATATCGTCAAATGAATAGCTTCGCCTGGAACCATGGTTCAGTATGAATCAAGGAACGTTAAATGACCATTCTCCGTTAATTTGGGGTATATAAGTATAGGTCTTCATTATCGTGTTATAGTTGAAGTATTGCTTAGTTGGATGTAGAAAAGAAGGTTCTACCAGAGGTGTGGGCGTATTTGAGAATGATCCCAACTCAACAGTTTCGGAGCACTGCATATTAAATGGGAAGTACCTTGCAGATTGGTCCTATCAATATCCAATGACCTAGTGCACTACGAAGAATTAAATGCGAAAAACTTCGTTTTCAAAACTTTCTCAGCTTCATTCGTTACAAATTCTTGATTAAATTTTAATTAAATGAAGTCACAACGATTTCAAGTTAATAAATTTCCTAATGTATTATTGACGATCATACTATCTTGAAATTTTATCTGAATTATAAGGTACCGGATTTTCTGAACAAGATTAAACAATAAAAAACACGTTAGTGAAATACGCAATTGAAATTTATTGTACTTAAATAATACTAGAAATATTTAAATGTCACTTCGAAGTAAACATATTATTTAAAAAGTATAGAAAAAATTGTGTATATATATTTTTTTTTTTAATTTATTTAATATAATTTCCAACTGTATAAATAATAAATACAATAAGTAAATCTGTGGAAAGTTTCATTTACACTTGAAAATCTTGGGAAGGAACCGCCCGTTGGTGGTACTTCAAGCATTAATTTAAATTAAAAGGTCCCGTGGACATCTTCTTTTCAGACGCCTCGGAAGATTATGAGGGATTGTTAAGGATGAGAGGTAAAAAAAAAAAAATTATATTAAAGAATTTGTTTTACTTATTTGAATGCCATGGCCTCTTTTTAGCATTTGTTCCCTAAGTGGATGGCGCATGCGAATACCAGGACGATGCTGTGGCAATAATATTTAATTAATCCGATGATTATGCAATAAAGAATTAGAATAAATTTATATAAAATGGGAACACACTCATCTCCTTGTGTATGCTGCGTTTACCACCGGTTGGCCATTTGGGTTTAGGAACTAGTACATTATTCAGAAATGCTAGATGAGTAGTGAACCCAAGACCTTTTCAAAAATTTATTTTGGCATTTTCTCTTAACAATACAGTTTACGTTTCTATTCTGCTCTCTTGGTTAAAAATAATCGTTTTAATTACCTTTTTGCCAGTAGGTTAGAACTTGTATGTGTTAAAGAATTTATAAAATTTTAGAATCAATGGAAAACATAATACAAACCTACCACTCATCAGCTTATGATGCTAAGTACCTGACAATTCCTTCATAACACCATTCCTATCATCAATGTCACCAATGCCAACAGTGATGTTTATTTATATAAATAATGATAATATGAAACCCTTACGACCCATGAAAGGTCATGGGTTCAGTACATTGTAAGGAAGCAATTTTTAGAACAATGGTTATACAAGGACTTGATTTTTTCATCACCCTGAACCGCCAGATTAACCCCTCCCCCCAATAAGAATACCCACTTTATTAGGTTGGTTGGACCTTAGGCGGGTTCCAGAATCCACAGGGTTGACTCACAGCTACAGTGTAACGGAAAATAATTATCTACCACATCTGGATTCGAACCCGGGCCTAATCACTGTGCTCCCATTTACATTTTTACTACACTTTTTTGTCCTGTACTTAGTAAATTACGATTGTTAACTTTTAATCGGTTTACGTAATATCTTGATTTTACCTATCCCACAGAGCATAAAACATTACCTCGTCTCTCTAGCAGAATAATACTCCCTGGCTTGGAGTAATTCATGCGTCCCTGCAATAGTTATTGCGCAAGAATACCTTGTGATGTAGCCTTTGAATAGCTTTTTCCATTTCATCACAGCCTCCCCGCTTACTGTAACTCAACTTGTTGTTTGATGATGATTGGTTTTTCGAGATTATATTGGATTCGATTGTTCTATGATCATAATAATAAAAAATATTATGCAATGTGGTATCATCGTGTTTTAATTGATTAAACTTCAAAGCAAGAAATCATTTATCATTTTTTGTTTTCACTTTCTTATATATAGGATATATAGTAAGGGGGGAAATTGCCATTTTCGGCGGAAATACACGTTTTGATGTCCATTGAGTCTAAATAACGATTTTTTTTTTTTAATAATTCCTATTCACGTGTTAAAAATTAACTTTATATAATTTACCTAATCAAGCCTAACCGACTAATGTTAAGTTACTACATTTTAACAGTTACTTTTTACATTGAAAAAACCATGGTAGATTTACAAAAATTTTTCTTTGCAAAAAAATTTGATAATTTCTTTATTTATTGATGAGTATTATTACAATCTGCCATTAACTTGGGCAACGAGTAATATTACTTATTGAACACATTCATACGAAAGACAAAAAGAGGGGAAAAAAAATGAAAGTAAATAAATAAAATCTCTATACGATATTGATACGATCTATACGATATGTACAATTAATCTCTTATACGATTAAAAATAAAAAGTAAAATGAACATTATCCAACAATGTAAAATAAATGATAAACAAATATACGCACAAAAGTCGTTGGCATATTTTGGGTAGGCACCGTGGGTTATCCCCAACCTCTTAAAAAAAATCATGATCAATTGATACTAGCCAGAGGATTTCTCTGTTGACTAATTCTAACATAAATATATTGAAATTTTTAATTCCATTAATCGTAATTATTAATGCTGAAAAAAAATAATAAACCAACTCAATAATAATACAGGCTATTCTGCCCAGGTCATTAATTATAAGTCAAACACCCTATTTTTTTAAAAATTCATTAATTTTTAATACTTTTAATTTTCAATTAATTCACACTATTACTACTATATAAACAAACTTATAAGGATACAATTTGATTTATTTAATAAATAATTACCAGTTTCAAGAAATTGTAAAAAATCATATTTACTTATGAAATATTAGTTTAATTAACGTTTTTTATGTATGTGTAACGTAATGTGTCAATTATGAGCTTAATTGATTTTAGTCGTTGGTTATCCAATTTCGATTTTCTATCTTTGTTTGTAAATATTTTAAGCTAAGCCATTTATATATACTGTTCTCGAAAATTAGTGTTTTGCATAAGTTAAGTAATAAATGTCACCAATTTAATAGGCAGTTAATAATTCATTGAATTTTTATTTTCTAACTTCCTTTTCATTTAAGGATTTTTTTTTTCTTTAGTTTCTAGTAATAATTTTATATTTTTTGTGATGTAAATCTAATTTATCTTTTAATATATGAATACTTAATTGTTGTAATTAACGATGTTCCTATCCAAGACTTGTTAGTTTATATTACTCAACTAAAAACCCTTCTTTTTTCAAAGATTGAAATGTCGATGCCCTCTTTATTGTAGTATTCATATTTTTAATGATATATCGAACTACAATATAGATGTCTCTGAAAACTTTCGATATAGTACTTTTCTTCTGTATCCCTTTTTTATGATATTCTAAGAAAACATAGCAGAGAATGAGATAATTACTGGATTTGGAGGTGTTTTTTTTTCCGCGATGTTATTATGCATTATGAAACTACCTAACCAACCCGAAGCTAATTAACATAAATTGTGGATTAGTCTCCAAGTTACGACATTGAACATTTATAAACATTACTCAGTATTATTAGTCGAGGCGAAATGAGATGTAGGAAAATGTTTAAGCGAAGATCATTTGTTGTATTTGCGTTTAACCTCTATGTTCGTTAATTCTTTCAGTTACTATTATTTGGTTAGTCATGCCAAATTGACTGCTGCTTGTGAAATAAAAAGTGTATTTTAAGAATGAAGATTTCTCAATTCTCCCTACTTTGTCACTTATAAAATCATCCTTAAAGACCTAAATGTTCCTTGTGTAACCGATCTAGCCCGAACCAGATATCAATCCTTCCATTATAAACTCCCTAACCATCAAAACCCTCTAGTTTTTAACCTTGCTTCTTCTATTCTTGACAATCCACCGAGACGCCTCGAGAACTAGTGTAAAAATATGATTTGAGTTTCTCTACATATCTGTATCACTCCATTTTTATATTACATCAAATTTACTTAATGTTTTTTAATGTAAATACAGTTGTAAATTGCAATAAATAAATAGAAACAAAAAAGAAAGAATAAAGATCAGTTGTTTCTTAATTGGTTGGATTTCAAGGATGAATCGTTTACGAATTCTTTACTTTTTAAACGATTACAAATATTTTTAATAAGGTGGCCTAGTCGCTGAGTAAATTGGTCATTTACCGAATGGTAATATAGTGTGAAAAGTCATTAATAAAAATTATTTTGTTTTGAAAGTAGTAATAAGAATAGTTACATTGGTATTATTTTCGAACATGTTTCACCGTAAAAAAAAAGTATATTGCTTTGTCAGATATGAATTTATGCATTAGTGGTTCAATTTATGATGTTAAAAAAGGTGAAGTGAAACTGTTTACAGAGAATAGCAAATTAGGGATTTGAAATTAATTTAATTGATAATACAAATACTTATCAATTTAAATTGTATACAAATTGTGTTAAAAAATGCATAAGGGTAGATCATATGTGCCCCCTAACAGCAGTGCTAAACTTACAAACTAAATGGTTTACTATCATATGCACATTGGGCTGTTGGGTGCTCCATTCTACCCTAACTGTTACCCGTTTAGTCGGCATATATATATTATAATAATAGTGCATTTCGATGTTGTGAGAGCTGAACTACTTAATAGAAGGAAATACTGCTATTTTGAGTTATTCGGAATAGCTAAATTGTACTCTTAGAAACATAATTTTATTATAAAAGATTTACAAAAATTAGGTATTTGGAAAGTCAAATATTTTATTACATATTTGGAAATAAGGTACTCATTTCGCCTTGGAATCAAAGAAAGGTTACATTAATCCCGGTAGATGGCGCTTGGAGCCCTTACCTGCTAGAAGGGAAGGCAACTTGGGGCTGAAAGATATAGTACAAGAGCCAAAGAGGAGAAAAAAGGCAGTTATCCCAACCCAATTTTTGATTACTTTAATGAAAACTATGTATAATTACGAGTCAAAATTGATGAGTCTGCCAAATATAGGTAGGGGGAATAAAAAATGGCGGCTGTTTCAAAGCGATAAAAAAAAAAAAAAAATTCATTTGGAGCTCTATATCTTAACAAGTAGGAACAACACAAGAAAACCTAAGAGAACGTCATTTAAAGAGGAGTAAATTTGCTAAAATATGAGCCCTAGTAGAGTTATTTACGTTAAATAGTTTTCGAGATATAGATTTTTAAAAAGCAACATTTCATAAAAATGTTGTATGGAACGTACTGAAAGATAAGTAGTTAGTGAATTTATTTTGAAAAATTCATATCTGAAAATGATGTTTATCTTCGTAGGAGTAATAGTTTACATGGAATTTGGTAAAATAAATTGATTTATAGTTATTCCGACAAATTTTCATTAGCCAAATTTATATTCATATGTGAATATCATAAAAACTACTACCTCTATGAAGATAAGTGTCATAAACTACTTTATAGTAAGTTAAATTTCCTTTATTCTGAGTGTTAGCAGACATATGTGCGTCTTATGGATCTAAAGATATATTTTTTGAAAAATCCAACATTTTATACGAACAACTAGAAATTATCATTTTGTGAGTTTATTTTGTCAAATATCATAAAAACTACTACAAAGTTAAACATAATTACCTATGTAACTCTTGTAGTAAATTTAACTAGCTTTATTTTGAGCGCTGGAAGACATCAATACTACCAATGGTTTCTGAAATAAAGTTTTTCATAAATCAAATATATTGTTCGCACAACTATAAATCAATTTATTTTAGTATATTTAATTTATTTTAGACAGCAAGCGATTGCAGTATTCTTTGCATTCTTTGCATCAATTGCAAGAAGCCATCAACAGAATTAATCACTGGGCTAAAGCTATTGGCTTACAAATTAGATTAAGAAAAAACAGCATGTCCTCACTTTAGTCGAAAAAGAAATACGCATATCTCCCCCATACTACATATAAGAAATTTACCGATTCCTCACAAATTTCTAGGCCTTATATTTGATCATAAATTAAGTTGGGAATCCCATATTACATCATTAAGGTCAGCCGCTACAAAAAAATTAAATATACTCTGGTTTCTTAGCGGTACATCGTGGGGTTCGGATCGGTCTACCATGTTAAAACTGTATACTACATTAGTCTGTTCCAAGCTAGATTATGGTTCTTTTGTCTATGGCTCTGCACGTCGCCGAACTCTTGCCAAGCTCGATTCAGTACATCATACGGGTATCCGGCTTGCTACCATTGCATTCAGGACCAGTCCCATTCTCTGCATTTGCTCTGAAGCAGGCCTACCTTCGCTATCATTCAGGAGACAAAAACCAGCTATTAATTATGTTTCCAAATTATTTGAACAAACAAATCATCCGACTTACAAATATATTTTTCGATCTAAATTCGCCATAGCTTTTCGGCAGTAACGGAACCCAACACTCCCTCTGGCAGAAAGAATCACTTTGGCTATTTCTACACTTAAAACGATTCCGATAATGAAGCCGAAATTCAGAACCTACCATGGACTCTAAAACAACCTCTAACAATGCTACATCTGTCACTTATGCACAAAAATAAGACCACATCTGTCAAGTATAAAGAACGGTTGTCGCGTCTTCTAGAAAATATTCCGGATAATTTTTAATATACACTGATGGTTCCAAATCCGAAAGCTCGACCGCCTCATCTTTCGTCACTCACGATTCAACCCACAAGTTTAAATTACATAAGTTATGCTCAGTATACACCACCGAACTCCACGCGATAGCATCAGCCCTCCATTTTTGCTTTTCAATAATTCAGAAGACTATTGTAATAATCTCAGATTCGTTGAGCTCTATAAAAAGTTTAAAAAACATGTACTCCGAACATCCACTCATTATAAGAATTCAATCTTTTCTTCTAAAATTATCTCAACATGGTAAATCCATTATTTTTATATGGGCTCCAAGCAACATTGGCATTGTAGGTAACGAGCTTGCGGACAAAGCTGCCAGAGAGGCCAGGCACGCTCTCTGGCCGAGGCACCGCCATTCTTACCCCATCAGAACTCAGTGTACCCCTTAAATTACAAATATTAGAAAAATGGCACGCCAAGTGGGATGAAAACTCTCCGAGTAAATTAAAAGAAATAAAACGATCAGTAAAACCATGATCAACATCTTACCGCAACAGCCGTAGGGAGGAAGTTGTTCTAACCCGCTTGAGAATAGGTCAAACTTTCCTCCCGTACTCTCACCTGATCAGAAAACTGCCACCTCCAACATGCAAATATTGTCAATCCATTCTTATGATTAGACATATTTTTGAAGAATGTACTCACTATTTGCCAACAATAAACAGGATAGGACTGAACCCAAATTTATCAGAAGCTCTCACAGATGAGGAAGCTAAGGGCAGCGCGGCCCTGACCAGAATTATCTGAATTCGAGTCGAAATGATGTCAATCCTACTACTAGTCAAATTTTAATAAAATATTTATTTATTTATTTATTTTTATTTTTATTTAATTTTTTTTTTTACTTTTATCATGTCATAGGCGTTGATGACCAAAGGATTTTACGCCTTTAAGCAACAATCAACAACAACAACAACAATTTATTTTAGCAAATATCATAAAAACTACTATTCCTACGAAGGTAAAAGTCATAAACTTCTTTATAGTCCATTAAACTAGCTTCAATTTGAGTGCTAATAGACATCTGTACGTCGCATAGTTCCTGAGATATATATTTTTATATCTCTCTTTTTATAGAGCTCTTTTAGGGCTATTATTTCAGAAAATTTACTCTTCTTTAAATAATGTTCTCTTAGATTTTCTTGTGTTGTTGGTGGTTTTTATGATATAGAGCTCCGAATGAAAAATCAATGGTTTTGAAACAGCCGCCATTTTTTAATCCCCCTACCTATACTTGGCAGACTCATCAATTTTGACTAGTAATTATACATAGTTTTTATTGAAGAAATCAAAAATTGGGGTGAGATAGCTGCATTTTTTTCTTCCCGGCTCTTGTACTAATAGGAGAATTTGTTGGTCCAAGTGTTCTCCAAGTATGCTAAAGTTGAAACTGTGTACATAGATAGTAATTCGAAAAAAATAAAAAAGAACAGCATAAAATAAAAAAAAAGTTAAATTACTTAAAATAGTTTGAAGAAACGTATAGATACCCTTAAAAGATAAATTCCTAAAAAAAGTATTTTATTACTACTTATAATGGAAAAATGCATTCAGATCTAAACATCTGTTTAGGTTTTCTGATACATTCTTAGAAATAGCGGACAACACAACAGCGACTGAATTTTCGAACCACGTAGAGTCTTCCTCAGCCGCTGAGCACTGCACAAAACGTGAAGAAGAACTTTGTATAAGTTTTTAACAAATTAAAAATTTTAATAGTAATATATTCCTTCAACATTAAAACGCAAATACAAATAAGTAGCTGCTATTGCCAACATACACAATTGACTTAGATTACTCGGTGCTAAACCTACGAAGTCTTAAAGAACTAAGTTAACGATTGATCCTTAAAAAAACGAAAATATATATCTTCAATGATGCTTTTAGTTGATCGTAGATTCAATTTGAGGAGATGGGCGGGGGTGCGGTTAATAGTAATTAACCCCAATAAGTGAAGTTTATTTTAATTTATGCTCAAAAATTAATTAAAAAAAAAAAGTTTCAGGCTCAAAATATAAAACAAATAAAATAACATAAAATAAGTATCGCTTATGTTCGTTATTACTCTGCTGACCGTATCCCTTCTCATGTATATTTTGACTTTTACTTACCTATATATGAAATACATTGTAAGGAAAAGTATTGAGATCGTGAAAATTTTCGAATTCAATTTTTAGATAGAAATCTATGTTTTGAAGAACTTCGAGTCTAAATATCCAAGTCTCGCGAAATGGTGTGTGTGTTTGTGAACTGACTAGCTCAAAAACAAAAATTCATTAGAAACTGAAATTCCCCATTTAAGGGGAGTATATGCGACGAAAGAAGCTTTTTCGCTAAAATTGACCGATTGGTAATGCCACTTTATAGAATTAATTTATTTTTTATTTTTTCGATTTTCACCCTAACGGCACAAATAATTTTGATCAAACTCGGCAATTTAGTGATTTTTAATATAAAATAGGCAATGCTCCTTACTTTGTCACAAATAAAATCATCCATAAAGTACTTAATCCAAGGTATGTAACCGATCTAGTCCGAACCAGATATAAATCCTTCCATTATAAACTTTCTAACTACCCAACCCTCTCTCCGAGACACCTGAAAAGAAGATGGCCTAGAGACCTTCTAGTGTCGAAATATGATTAGAGGATATACCAATGGATAGCTTCTCTACATCCCTGTATTACTCCATTTAAATCTTACATCAAATTTACTTAATGTGTTTTTATGTAAATAGCAATAAATAAATAAAAAAATATTAAATAGATTATATCTTCATTGAAATAATCTAAGAGGGCTTAAATGCTGAATTTCCAAAAAAACTTTCTTTAAAGTAATTTTATTTTTTGTTTTTAAATGGTTATTAATTATTAAATTGGTTATTAAAATTAATAAGTTCTCATTGTTAGCAATAGTAAAATGTATAAGTACAAGATATTAAAGAATTTATGAATAACTAAAGGAGAGAAAAGGAAAAATAGATACATCCGATTAGAGCGGGAAAAGCCGATACCGAACGATCTTTCCCGATTGCTTAATGACTACGTTATCTTATGTTACGCTGTTCTATTCTTGGCAGGAACAATATTTATATTTGTTGTCTCTATCTCGAGAAAACCTAAAATGTGAATTTTTATTGCAACAGAAAAATAAAAATATTTCGTTCATAATTTTCGCATTTCTTATATATCGCATATTTTCAATTACAAAAAACCAACAATGTCAATCAGAAGCCACTTATGTACACTTCGAGACGTAAGTATGTTAGTGAGTTAAATTTATGTCATGCGTGCCCAGCACCAGATTTTAAATTTGATGGAATTAAGTTAAAGAGGTAATTTAAGTTTTGCTAATTTTTATTATTACTTATATCGCTTTTAATGCTGTTTTTAAAAGAATATAAGGGTTGGGGGGGGGGGAGCCTATAAATTATTTAATAGGTGTAAGAAAATATTGCAGTAAAAACAATAAAATTTGCAAGTCATTTTTCTGCCTTTTTATTTTTACTGTTTATTATAGTAATATTTCACAAAACATTTCATATTTCATCTAATTTTATTCCTTATTTTGTTGCAGTGTAACCAACACAATGCGATCAACGACCTAGTTACAGACTTACAAGATGGTACCAACCTTCTATCACTGCTGGAAATACTCACCGGCAAAGAATACGTAAGTATCAACATTACGAATGTGTATTATATAATTGTAATTAGGTACGAACTTATATTCATTTATAAACATATAATGTGTTTTTAATTACCTATATGAGTGATTACATACTGAAATAGAATTGATTTTATAATGTTCCAGAAAAGAGAAAAAGGACGAATGAGAGTACATAAATTGAATAACGTAAATAGAGCCCTTCAGATCCTCGAACAGAATAATGTAAGACTTTATATTATTTATTTATTACTTTTTTGCTTATTATATTCAATACGTTTTTAATTGTTGTGTGAGAGTTGAGTGAGTTAACATAAAATAGTGTTGAATTTTTTGTTTTTATTTTTTTGTATAATTGCTATAAGATTTTTTTTATATATCGGAGATCACACCAAAGATATAAAGTTGTTAAAGCTTTGAACTCATTCTGTTACTGAATAGGAGAAAAAATGGTTGGTGAATAATTCTTTGAAAATTCTCACATTTTTTGAACTCATATAAACATTGCTAACATCGAAAATATAATTGTATTCATAGTCTTAACACTTTCTTGAGACTGGTTAATATTGTTTAAATAAATAAAATTTTATTCATTTTAGTCTCAAAACATATTTATTCAATTTATAAGTCCAATTTTTGGGCCATCCTCAGGGACAATCCTAATATAATTTTAGAACTAAATCATTTAAAAACACTTCATTTTCACATTAATTTTATATATTATATTAATTATCATATTACATTCAATTTTCACATTAAATATAAATAATTAAATGTGAAAATTGTGAGTGTATTACGAAGGTTACGAATATTGTTGTGATAAATTTTCAACAAAGAAAGTGACTGATAAAAATAATTTTAATTTTTAATTTAATGTGAAAATTGACTAATTAGGATAATTTGTTGGATTGACCTTGGCTGAATAGATTGCATGAAGTGTTTTTAAATGATTTAGTTCTAAAATTATATTGAGATCATCCCTGAGGATGGCCGAATTGGCCGAAACGTTGGACTTAAAAATTGAATAAATATGTTTTGAGACTAAAATAGATAAAATTTTATTTATTTAAACAATAAAAAAATATAATTTGATTGTGGGACATGTATCCCTCAAGAATAAATTCATGGTTCACACATTATGATTATTTGTCTGATAAACATTTAAAAGTTTCTAGTAAGTAAAATGGAACTGCATTGAGATCTTAACTGAACTACTATTTAGAATGGTAATCACTATGTGTCTGTTTTTGTAGTTTACAATGATGCGGAGTTTTGGTTATGTAGTAAATGAAGAAATAGGTGTCGTTTAAAAGAGAGATTGGTTGAGGATTGGCGAATGGAGATAGGAAGAGAATTCCAGAAGGGGATTGCTCGTATGACGAAGGATTTGCTGAATAAGGCAAAATATGGGAGAGCATTTATAAATCGGTTGGGATCTGGTGTTTAATAAATGAGTTAATGAACGAAGAGTGAGGAAATCAAGGATATATGTCGTTTTTTTATGTTAAGAACTAGAAATAGAAACACACCAAAGAGGTAATATTTCAGGAGGTTGGATAAAGGCGCTTCGACTCGGTATACCAACGAGAGCGTCTCGGAAAACCAAAGATAAATATAACGAAGCAATTTTCTTCAGTCTCAACTCCAGACCAGATGATAGCACTCTAAAACTATAAAAGTATATTAAATAAATAAAAATTGTATCCTTGTATAGTCTCAATACTTTTTATTACATCAATAGTCCGACGTTTCGGCCATTTCGGCCATTCTCAAGAACGATCTTCAATATAAATTTTCATCTCACATCAAAATTTAAAAATTGTTTTGCAGGCTATTCTGACCAGGTCATTAATTATAAGTCAAACACATCCTATTTTTTAAAAATTAATAAATATTTAAAACTTTTATTTTTCAATTTATCCACAATTTGTTTGTATGGTAGTGATAGTGTGGATAAATTGAAAATTAAAAGTTTTAAATATTTTTAAAAAATAGTGTGTTGTCCTTGAGGATGGACGAAATGGCCGAAACGTTGGACTGTTGATGTAATAAAAAGTATTGAGACTATACAAGGATACAATTTTGATTTATTTAATAAATAATTACCAGTCTCAAGAAATTGAAAAAAACAAGAAGAAAAAAACATATTTAATATAAAAGTATAGTTAGAACTTGCACTTAGTTGAAGTTCTAGATGTGTGATTGGCCATATATTTACTTGTAATATCTTCATTGTAATATCGAAGATGTTTAATTGGTTTAGATTTCTTCAATTTAAAGAGGTTTTCTCATAGGACCAAGGCAATGTTTTGAAATAGCGAGAGGTTAGCAAGTATTATAGAGGACAGGTGATCGAAAGACAAGCAATTACAAGCTATTACGTATTTAAATCATAAATATAATTACAGCTCCAGATTGTGATCTAGGGCAGCGCGGCCCTGACCAGAATTATCTGAATTCGAGTCGAAATGATGTCAATCCTACTACTAGTCAAATTTTAATAAAATATTTATTTATTTTTATATATTATATAAATTATTATATTATTTTCTAATTTATTTGTGATTTTGTCATCTATTATCTGGGAGATATATGAATTATTCGGACTTTGGCTTTGATATATATTTAAAAAAAAAACAAGATACTGATGGATATATGTTGCAACAGTTGTAACATTAAGCGACCATTAATGATGAGTCATCATTCAAAAGCCTGACTGATTCAATCACGAAGGCCTCTACATTATCAGTCCGACTGCCATGTATATGAAATATCGAACATTAAGGATCTTGTGCAATGTTACTTTTGATCCGTAATAAACATAAAGCTTGTTTGGCCATTATTTTGGTATTTGCCTGCGAAAATAAAGTGAAACGCATGATATAAACTAAGCACTCGCAGTCTCCCCTTCACATTTCCAGTACCCCTTACTTTTCAAATTTTGAATAAATGGATTTAAGAATTTTTTCGGTTGTCTTTCATTCTTAACCTTACTCGATCATTCTGAACGTCAATATGTTTATGTTTTTACTGTCATTCCCAGAGACAGTGTTGGTATCCCCTTAAAGTCTACACTTATCTCACTGACTTCATAAAAATGTTTACTAAATTCACAAACCTTACTTGATTTTTAGAAGGCAAGGGGTGGCATAACCCTACTCTCCTTCAATGCAAAAGTGAAGCCCACGAAATGAAGGTTTACGCTGAGGTTAATAGGAATGTCCGCCATTGTAATCTAAGCTAAAGCAGAAGGCAGCCAGTGATTAGTTCCTACTCTTCCCCTACTCATCTGCCACGCCCCTGAAAGGCTCATATGGACCGGTATTTTGGCTTCACATTTTCTTTCCCTTCCATCACACTCCTTTCTCTTAGGTAAAAGGTGAATAAAATTAAATTCCATAAATTTAACTTTAGACACTCAATGAAGGATGACAGAGCTAAAAATGAAACAAAAGACTGGGCAAACTTAAAATAGAAACTATAAATACATAGAAGAATTCACTTAATCACAATAAACTCTCTCTCTCTCTCTTCTGCGTAAATAACAGAACTCAACTCATTGGCATTTCTTTTATCTGGATCTTCGCTTTCATTACAAACTATACTATACATAAAATATATAGGAGTCATGTTAGACAATAAACAGTTATTCAACAAGTATATTAATTTAAAATTAGGAAAGACCAGGTACAATGTTTAGAAATGTACAAAATGTTACCGTATTTTAATAAAAAAATCAAACCTATCCCACAAAAATAAATTTGATCATCCATAAATTGTGTCTTTTTTGAGCTAGTCAGTTCACATACGGTTCATTTTGCGAAACTTGATTATTTTGACTCAGGAGACCTCAAAACGTGTATCGCAATATTTTCTCTTACTATAGGATATCATAACACACAAAAAAGGCTGTCCTTTCCGTCCGGACCCACCCCACTAAGAATCCCAGGGAGCGAAGGGTCTATCGGTTTTGAAATATTTGCTTAAAATTTGAAGTGACGAATTAAGATAGTTAATATTTTAAAAAGCGCCTGAAATTGGAAAATGGCACATATCTTGGTTAGTGAAAATAAAAAGGAGCTGTGTGGGAGATCTTCCGTGAAATACAAATTTCAAATTTAGTCCACAAGTTGAAACTACTCTCCCATGTGGCTGAGCAGCCATACTGGTCTTATCTTCAAATTTAATGATATAACTATTTAACTACAAGTGCTTTTAAAATGGCTATCATTTCAGTACATTTAATCTTTTGTTAATAAATGTTAAAGTTATATCTTTAACAGTAGTTGAACCGACCAATGCATTGGAGCTTCGTAGGAAAAGTTAAGGAGCTCATGGAACGGAATAAGGATTCTCTATGAGGCTAAAATTTTCATCTAGATGAGTTTCTTCCTAATGGAGCTCTAGCCTACAAAGCAGCCCTCTCCCCCCACCACTCAGGACTTCATAACTTCGCCTCAGATAACTTAGAATTTATGCCACGGGGCTTAAGTTTCTAGCTCTTCGAGGGTATAGGCTGCTTCAATAAATCCTTATCTGCTTGTTAATCTTCGTTTAACAGTCTTAACCATTTATTATGTTTAACCGAAAGTTGTTAATAATTTAGTTTCTCTTTTATCCTAGTTAAGGGCGATCTATTTAGAAGTGATCCATATTATGACTGGGTCAATTCTTAACTTATAGCCCGTGGTATTGCTATTACAATTTGATGGGGGCGAATTTTCCAAAATAAAATTTTCCAACTCTGAATTTGATCTTTCCACTCCCCTAATAAGAATGTTAACATTAAATTCCTTTTTTGATTTAAATAAAAATATTATATGAGCCGTTGGATGCATTCGTGTGTTCAACACAATCAAGTATTATAGGGTTTTTAAATTCGAATTTTTAATTTATTGTTATGCTATGATGTACAGTTTAAAATTGTTTGGTTTATTACAATTTATAATGTATTACTTTTTACGGATATTTATTTTTTTTATATCTCAGCTACATATTATGTTTTCCCAATATTTGCATTCAAACCTATATATTAACACTTTTTCTTCTTAATTTCTCATTAAGAATAAATTAGCATATTAGCAGGACTTCTAAAATACTTTCTTCCGAGAACGTTTTCTGGTTCTCATTTGACTGTGCGTGATCGTTCCAAAATGATGTCCTGTGCTAAAAAAATTACAGAGTTAAATATTTACATAGTATTTTTGGATGTTACCTTAAAAGAAAATGCAAGGTCTCGATGCTGTAAGAAGAAAAGTCGAAAATAATTCATTTTTGAGCTTATTTTCAATTTCTTTTAGTATTTCCAGGAATAATTATAGTTCACAGACTTGAAATTCATAACTAGCACTCAAAAAACCATAAGTGAATGAATATTCAGAACTTCTTCAAAACTGTCTATATTCTTTGAATACTTTTTAAAAAATATTTTGAGATATCTTTTAATAGATTGTTTCGACTAATTTGCTTTATATATTTTCTATAATTCGACTATTTTTTAAAATTATTTTAATTAGTGTTCTACTGAAATCAATTGAAAATTTTACGTTCCCAAAACAAATGAGAATTTCTTAAAACCAGGTTTGATGGCTTCTTTTCTTTCTTTTCCCTCCCTTCTTAGACCTACAGGGTATTATCTTAATGTGGTTTTTCATTGCGTAGTTTTTATTTAAAGGGTATTTTAGCTCACCATATGGCCATTTTCCATATCTCCACTACCTTCAACTACCTATGGTGTAGGAAATAAAATCTCAAACGTACGCCACTCATGTTACTTCGGCCGTTCCAGTTTACAGACCTTTCTAATTTATTTTTACAGCAATACCTTACATTATCGCCCGGCGGAGGATTGCATTATAGGTTAGCCAGCTTCTGTTTTATAGCGATCCTTTCAAACTGTTATTGCTACATTGAAGTAAGCCGCTACGTGATGCAGTTACCTCCTCTTAACTTCCTACAGCTCCTCAACCTGGAAGCTATCCAACTCGAGGCAGGGGTGGTTTAACTCGATGAACCGAGGAAATAAACTCGGTTTAAGTTAGAAAGGTTTCCAGGAATCGTCTATTATAGTCTTAATAATTTTCCCCTTTTTTTTGTCAATTTATCTTACGAATATATTATACAGACTTAGTAAATAAATAATTATAGATAGTTAAAATTCATCAAAATAATACCTTATAACAATATTTTAAAAAAATACAATGTAATATATTTTGAATTAACAAAAATTAAATTATGTTTAATATTGCAACCATAATCATAGGATGAACCAATTAAGTTTATGTTGTATTAATATAAATTAAATTTATAGTAAGTTTTAAAAATAAATACAAAGAACTTATAATCAATATAGTAAAATATAAGATATTGCTAAGAAAAGAGTTAGAATATAACATTTTGGAATTCAATTATAAACTTAAAAAGCATTTTTAGTTTATAATAAAAAGGAATTGTCCTTAAAGTTTATAAAATTAATATTATTATGATAAGATAATATTTTTAAAGCATTTTAATTAATAATTTTTAATAAATTGATAATATAAAGTTAATTTATGTGTCATTACAGAGATTTTATAACGTCGAAAAAATAAATAAATATGCTTTTGTTAGAAGTTCATGGGGGGAATATCACCTCAACATCTAAATATTGCATATTTATGGTTTTTACTTTGTTATCTCAAATTTGAAATTCGAAAACATTTAAATGCCGCCTGCCTTAGCAACCTCAGAAATGCAGAGGTGTCGGTTCGAATCCAGCCTGGGGAGGTCGACTTTTATTTCTAGAGCGGTCCCACAGAATAAAATATTTACCTTGCCGCCATGGTTAGAATAGAGTCGTAAGCTGTTGGTAACACCCTCTTTCCTTTCCACCTCTGTATGTCAGAAATGACTCGGGGAGGGGATAAACAAAAAAATATATATATAGAGCAAATTTTTGTTTGAGACAGACTTGTTTAAGGTTTCAGAAATAAAAACAAAATAGTAAATAATAAATAGAAATTCCTGCATTGATCAACGTATTATTTTATTCTAAAATCAACGAAGAAAAAATAACCAACAATTTTGGTTCTGATGATTTTTAGGTTTGGATATTTATTTTTGAAATGAGCGCGAGACGAAACTATGAGGTGGGTTATAGTCTAGTCAGTTAGCACTAGAAAGAGCTCATTCTAAAAAGCATAAATTAGCAAGTATTCAGGACTTCTTCAAAACTTTCATCCTTCTGCTTTCTCATGACCACACACAAAACTCAACGTATAAACTAAACTTAATTAGGCTGTATTATTATTATACCAAGGCAATATTTCACTGGTATACATATATCATTTCCCTGTAATATATATGTATTCATTAAACGAATATAATAATGAAGGAGGTTACGAAAAAAAAAATAATAGGCTATAATTATAGTTAATAGACTTATGGTGGCAAGATTAACGTCTTGAGCGGCAATAGTTGACGTTTGCAAAGAGAGGGTGTTTGAAATGGGTTTGCTACTGTCGAAATTATTATCAACATATTTATTTCTTTACTATATTTCTTTTAAATCTATTTTTAATTATGACTCATTTAAAGTTTCATCAGTTTTAGTGGCAAACCCATTTGAAACCTCTCGCTATAGGATCAATTACAATTAATTATGAAGAACTTGTGTGTTGCTATCTAAAAAACTGAACGTTTATGTATATAATAATTGTGATTGTGTTTTTTTAATTTTCAAGTATGAACGTTGTTTTTTTTTCGATAATAAAGACCTAAAGATTCATCTTTATTATTATATAATAGAAACACGCAGTAAAGACTTATAGGCTCTTCAGCCCGAAGTCATCTTAACCACTCTCTTATCCACCAGTGGAGCAGTTCCTGGGCCAGTATTGTAACCCCCACCTTCAGCGGTCCCAGCCGAATCCCTTATAACCTACCCAATAGAAAATTTCCTGAAAATGTAATTTTCACTAAAGATAATTAGAGGATATAAAATAAAATAATTAAAAAAATAAACATTGAGGTAGTTATGCTATCAATTATCAGAAGGTTCTAGACGGGCGCTTTTTAATTGAGATATTTGATACTCTGTCGAAATATAAACGTTTCATGATCCAAGTATTGTAGTCCTCTTGGGAAAAGAAATCCCTTATCCAGCAGGATGCTACCCATCCTCGCGTGTATTTGTTCTAGATAAATTCATGAGAAATCCAATCGTTCTCTGGCTCGGCAAAGTTTTCTCGTCGAGTCGTGATCCAATTTATTTCCCTCCTTTCACTACATTACATTTTCCATTTCCCTTTACATGCAAAAGATTCTAACTGACGACCTGTAACCTCGGTTAGTAATTAGAATTCTGACGGAATGTATTAGTTTTGAGATTCTGTCAACCGAAAATCTCTTTTCAATCCCTCAAATGGCCCATTCAATTTTGATTGAATTTATGATATTCTGAACCAATACTTTAATTTAAAGGAGTTCGAGGTATTATTGGGCTTTGAAGGTGTTTGAACGTTTTACGCCTGTAAACAAGAACAAACATTGTTATTAATTATTAAATAAATTAAACGGAAACTATAAATTGGTGACGTGTTTGATGGATGCCAGTAATTAATTAGGCCAAGAAAGTAAATACTGTTTAAACCATATCTTCATTTGTTTAATAGCAAACAAAAAGACTCATTTTATAATATGTAAAAGCATGTTTTTATAAAATTTAAAAAAATATCCGTGGCTTATGTATTCTGAAATAAAATAAAATTTAAGATAAAATACGAGTCAGCTTAAGTCGTGTAGGGTATGTTATTTCTAATATTAATTATCAACAGTTAAATTACGATTTAGGGCACTACAATGATATATTATTGATTATTTTAGATATAAGCTAAACTAATTATAATTTCTGACTGTTGATTGAGTTGTATCTCATTCTTTATGTTTAATTTTAAATTATTAACTGTCGATTAGAGTGATTGAGGAAAACATCATAGAGAAACATTAAGCCCACATTGTCCGGAATAAAACCATACATTCAAGAATAAAATTATTTATTTATAACAATTTTATTATTTACATATATAGGGTGTTTTTTTAAGCCCGATAGAACTTGAAATTGTAAAAAATAACACAAAAAATTAAATTGTAATCAAAATTTTTTTTTTATTCGAAAGATCAATACGTGACATTAACATTTGAAAATGATTTCGGGCATATGGGCACCGCGGCTGTTCTTGACGAAGCGCATTCTGGACGTCCAATTTTGGGCCACTTTTTCGAGCACTGCTGGCCGTATGTCACGAATAACACGAACAATGCTGGCCTCCAAGGCGTCAATTGTTGCTGGTTTATCAGCATAAACCAGTGACTTCACGTAGCCCCACAGGAAATAATCGAGAGGTGTCAAATCGCACGACCATATGCGGCAATTTTGCTTATTAACAAACCCGTTAAGCCAAAAATGCGCCTCATCGCTGAACACAATTTTACAGAATGCGCTTCGTCAAGAACAGCCGCGGTGCCCATATGCCCGAAATCATTTTCAAATGTTAATGTCACGTATTGATCTTTCGAATAAAAAAAAAATTTTGATTACAATTTAATTTTTTGTGTTATTTTTTACAATTTCAAGTTCTATCGGGCTTAAAAAAAGACCCTACAAGGTAAGGCGGCGTACAAGGAAAAGCGTATACTACAGATGTGCCTTAATTGGAATGTTATATCACTGATTTTAAGATCTCGTAATGAAATACTATTTGAAATTTACTATCCTACTTTCTCTTATAAATTGCCAACGTACTTCTTACTAATTCAGTTTTTTACTTGTTTTTAAAAGAAATTCATACTTTTAGTGAATTTCTTGATATATTCTCTACAAGTCTCCAATTTTTTTTATATATATAAATATTAATATTGTTTAAATTTGTTACAGGTAAAATTAGTTAACATAAGTAGTAACGATATCGTAGATGGAAACCCGAAATTAATACTCGGATTGGTGTGGAGTATAATTCTTCATTGGCAGGTGATTGTTTATTAATATTCTGTAATTAGTATTGTAATTTATGTTAGTGCAATATTTTTCTATACATTTTTTTATTTTTTGCAGGTACACTGGTCACTTAAGGAACTCATGACTGACGCAGAACAGACCAACTTGGAAAAAACTTTGTTGATGTGGTGCAAACAAAATACGCAAGTAAGTTTTTATTTTTTTAGTTTTAATGAATAAATATTTGTAATTGTTTAGCTTTGTTGGATCTTCTTACTCTTCCCCCATTCTATATTAATGTTTAAGTTTTGTTTATATGTTACTATTTCTATACGCTAAATTTCAAGAAAAACTTTCCCAATGAAGAATGATTATTATTTTTTAAAAACTACCCTTAATTTTTATACAAGAACGGTTCTATTAGCAGCTTATAATACGGTTTCGAAATTAGCTTCGAAAGAAAATATCCTCGAGTTGAAGTTAGAAACTTTCAAATGATTAATTCTTTCCTAATGTTAGCTTAGTAGTTGCTGGAATTGGAAACCGATGACGTTATTAACGATCTTACTTAGTTTACTTTTGAATCTATCCTTTAACTTGGAAGTCTAAGACTAATGGGTTTAATTAGGTTCAAATCATTATATAGATGTTATATTTAGCGTTAATTTTAATTTTATTTAATTGTTTAAGTATATATATATATATATATTGTTTTGCATGAGGAATATATTTAAGACTTCATCTTCAAAATGTGTTAACATGTACTAAATTAAAATTTAAAAAATATAACCGTTTTATATCCTAAAAAATATTCTTATGATTCATGCATTTACAATAACTTTATTATATTACTCTTCAGTAATATG
>NW_027111717.1:812916-856896 GCF_000696795.3 Halyomorpha halys
GAAGGAATAAGATCTAACTCGCTTGAACTGCTGTAAAACACTATCTTTTTTTTTTTTTTTTCCGAACCCTCTAAAAAAGAGATAAAATGTGAATTAGTAGTGCATTACTGTGTAAGAAAGAAAAGTAATTCGTGTTGTGTCTTACCTTTTACTACCTTTGGTATTTTAAGGTTACCTGTAATATTTAATTTTACATATGAGCTATCCGTTCAGGAGCTATTTTGAGTCCGGAGGTGAGGGGGCCTCCTCCTGTTGACTATCTTTATTGGGTTCAGTACATCTCTTTATACATGCGATCAGCTGATCTCCTCAGTCAGCTGACATCGAAGTAACAGCTGACTGAGGCTGTAACTTATATATATATATATTTTTTTTTTTTCTTAAGTCTTTTATCGATGACCTAACTGACTGACTTTGATTGAAATCGAACCCACAATTTCTAGGTTAGGTACTCTGAGAAACTCACTCAACATGCTAAGCTATCAATACCTCTGTTTTAATATTTTATTTAGTTCATATTTCATAATATTGTAGTTAAATATGTTTGAATTATATTGCTTGACACACTAACACAATAAATATCTTTACAAAAGAACATAAGAACATTTTTCACAAAATCACATTTTTGCCCCAAGCCTTTTAAATAAGTTGTCCTATTGTTATTAAATCATACTAATCAAACATACATGTATATATATTTTTATTTTTATGTGCACATACCCTGATATAATAACAACATTTCGGGACTAAATAAATAAATAACAGTTGAATTAGTATTCGAATTTTTGGACTTGCTGTCACTAATATGGTATCGAATAAAAAAAAAATTAAAACGTAAATATTAGCATAAATAAATAAGAAATAAATGGTGTTGGGGATCAGTGAAGTTTTGAAACTAGAATGAATTATCGAACCCCATTGTCCCATAAAAGACTGGCATATGTAGTCATATCTTTACAGAGATTTAAGTTATGGGGGGTTTAATGGCTCTATTGTTGGCTTTGAGTATCAATGGGAATATAACATAATGATCTTACCAAATCGACAATAAAGAGATACAACACCTAATTACGGACATAACATAAATTCAACAAAGGATATTTTTACTAAAGAAATTATTTCCTTTTCGTTTCTGTCTTCTTGTTCTTTTGCTTATAAGCAAATAACTGGATAATCATTGTGAATACTTGTGTTTTTTTTTTTTTTTTGTACTGAGTTACAACTTTAGAGATAACCTTCAATTTGCTGATTAGAAGTTGTAAAATTTCTATCAACTAATTCAGTTGTATGTTCTTGAATTTTGTTTTTAATTTAAAAAAAAGTAACAAGTAAATGGAGTTAAGTATTATTTTATTTGAATATTCTTGCAAAGTAAAAAATAATCGCTGATATTATACATAAATATTTTGTATTCTCTGTTGAGACAAAAAACTGCATCTTCATTTTATTGTCACCATTGAAACATTTTGTAAATTTGTTATGTGACATTTTAAAAAGGCAAAAGAAATTTTTGAAAATTACAAAATTGATGATATTTTTGATTGACATGCTGTTATCAGATATTTGTTACAAATGCAACATTGAATTCATCCCCAACAAACCGTATATTTCTTTAAAAAGTTCTGTATATAAGGTTCAATAATTTCACCTGGACAGAAATAAATACTCATTTTTATAAATCTCTACTATTTTTCTGTGATATATAAATATTTGTCATTAAAATTTGAAAAAATTAATCAAACTTCCTATGAATATAAAGATGGCATGTTTTATTTTTTTCCTTTTTGGTGAACTTTTATCTTTTGTTTGTTTGTTTATTAAGAAATTAAGGCGTAAAACCCACTGGTCATCAACGCCAACACCCCACTCATGTACATACCCAGTGTTCAATTATATAAATGAAAAAAAAATACATATATATGTATAAAATAGATAGATAGAAATACATAACATATATAAAAAAAACCAAACACATAATATATAAAGTATACAAAAAATACATAATATACAAAAAAGCATAGATATATATACTTTTATCTTTTGGAGTAGGTGGTAATTATGTAATCTAATTAAAATTGTAGTGTTCAGATCCACTAACTTGTTGTACTAATTCTCTATTCTTCTTTCTGTGTCTCCATTATTCCCCTAGGCTTGTACTAAGATTTTTCCTCAACAATATTTCATCCTGGAATATAAAGAGAATTTAATAAATTAAAAGTATTTCAAAAGAGTCAACATATCAATATTTTTTCCTGTTCTCATAGCTCAGTGATTATTAGATTTAATTCTTCAATTAGTAGAAGATATAATTCATTAAATATATTTAAAAGAATTCAATTATTATTTTCAATGGTCATGGCTCTGGTTTCTCTGAAAAGTTATTACAATTTGGAAATAAATTTTTTATTTATTTGTATTTGTTATCATCACACTTTCAACAATCTATAGCATTTTAGTATTTTTTTAAAATGTTTAATTTAATTTTTTTTTTAAATACAATGTAGAAATGTTTATTTTATTTTTGTTTTACAGAAATACAATGTAGAAATAAATAACTTTACTACATCTTGGTCTGATGGGTTAGCATTTAATGCACTCATTCACAACTTTCGACCAGAACTTTTCGACTATGCTAACGTAGCAAGACGACAACCAAACGCAAGACTTAATCACGCTTTTAAAATTGCCCAAGAATTTCTTAACATAGAAAGGCTTCTTGATGTTGAAGGTCAGTCTGTGTATCAATGTTTCATTTTTTATATAAGTTTTAATTTATCTTATATGAAGGTACTTTTATTATTATTTTTTCAAAAATTTATCTGTATTGTGAATGTTCTTTTTAATTTTCTATAAAATGTCAAATTAAATATTATATTTTGTTTTTTAAATAATTTATTTTAGAGTTTTATGGTTTTACCTGTTTATTATTATAAATTTATTTTTCAGATGTCAATACCTCTGTACCTGACAAAAAGTCGATAATGATGTATGTGATGTGCTTATTTCAATCATTGCCACATTCTGCTTCTGGGAGCGATTCTGCAGAGGGCCACCAAATGGAGGTTTGTTGGAATTATTTATTTTTATCATGATTATATGAAATATTGGTAATCTTGATAAAACATGTTTAAATGGGAGAGGATTTTGTTATCAATATTTGGAATGTCTGATATTGTGTGCTCAGTGTCTAATGGGGGGTTGTATATACAAGGATTGTTGTTGCTACTGGACCAATAACAATATCTGTTTTGTTTATAATTTTATTACTGTAACAGACAATCATAATTATATACATACATTATCGAATTTGAAGGAGATGGTATGAATAATGATTTTTAATTTTCAATGGTTGATTTTATTTATTAAGGCGTTATTAATGTAAATGAATATATTTCATTATTAATCAACTTCAAATAGTTTAATTGGATAGCAAGCAATAATGAATTTTAATATTAATTTTAATCTCTGAACTCCCATTTAACTCAAAAATTAGATCTTTATTTCATTTTTGTATTGCATGCATTGAGACCACAATAGAAAAATGTATTGAATCATTTTGTTTTATGTCCTATAATTAATTAAATACACACTAACTCATATGGGATTTAATTGAATTTCAAATTTATATTATAAAATGTTTTAAATTAATGTTCAAATGTTTCAGTGTGATAACAGTAACAGTAGACCATTGAGTATAGCTACTAATGTCTCTGTTGAGCTTGGAGGGTATCAAGTTGCTCTTGAAGAAGTTTTGACTTGGCTTTTGGAAGCAGAGGACCGCTTGAACATGGACCAACCTATAGCTGAGACTCTAGAAGAAGTCAAATTGCAGTTTAATGAGCATGAGGTAGAATTATATTATAAAATGATTTCATTTATTTTAATATTTCATTAATTGCTGATTTCAGTGTTGACAAGAAAAATGTTTATTACATCAAAATTAGATTTAGATTAATAATTCTTCATAATTTATAAATTTTTCTAATAAACCAAACTGGTACCTTTAATTAATTTTGACATGATAAGATCCTTTAAGCCATCATTTCTTCTTGAGGAAGAAAAATGAAGATGATGTTCATCTGCACTTAGCAGTATACTCTGACATTGAATCAACACTAACGCCATTTACTTAATTTTTTATTTATTTTTTTATTTATTTTTGATTAGCTTATTTTCCTTTAAAAAAATTTAATGGGATTAGAGAAATGACTGTCCTTAAAGTTGTTTTTCAAGCCGGTTTTTTTTTTTCATCATTGCTTACTAATTTTTTTTGTTGTTTTTAGGCATTTATCAACGACCTATATCGACATAGAGAAGGTGTCGGCGCAGTATTAGAGGAAGGAGTACGGATGCTTAATGAGGGAGGATTAACGAGGGATGAAGAAGAAGAAGTTCGAATTCAGATGAAACTTTTGAATTCTAGATGGGAAACCCTTCGTGTTAATGCAATACAAAAGCAATCCAGGTTTGTGTTGCTGTATTATAAGTGGACGACATAAAACAATGTGTTAATTTTTTAAAAAATGTGTATGAACTATGTTACATGAAAAATTCAGATGTTTCTTGCAAACAATTCGCAACTTTGACATTCAACTAATTATAGTATTATATTAACTAGAAAATTACTTTTTAAATCTAATTTCATAACAAAAAAAAATATTTCATTTGTCCAACTGAATTTTCAGTTTGTTTTTAATTAATGAATTTTAATTGTAAATATCATAATAGTGATAAATTTTTACTTTTGCAATTTGTATTATTATTATTATTTATTTTTTTTTTTTTTTAGAATTTATGATGCAGTTGGTTCACTTCAAGATGAGAAAGTGAATTCTTTGAGGCAATGGATGACTCAAATAGAGGATCGTATATCCAGAATGTCAGAAGTAGGAACGAATATAATTTCCCTAAAAGAGCAAATGGAAACTCATAACCAGCTACAACAAGACATTAAGAAACAGCAAAGTGTTGTTGATGCACTCTCTCAATTTGTAGTTGTTGTTGATGACAATTCAGCTGAAAGTAAGTTTTGAATCATTAATGAAATTTAATAAAGCTTTTTTTGTTTGAATTTTTTTAGTTTAATTTATTAGTTAAATGTACGTGTGTTTTTATAAATCCAATACAGAAAGGCTCGATACAAGATAATACTCATAATTGATCAGAATTAAGTATATATATTTTTTTTTAGCTCATTCACAAATAGAAGATCAACTTGCTGCTTTGGCAGAAAGGTGGGCTCACATATGCCAATGGGCTGAAGAGAGAGGTGCAAAACTCCAGACAATGACTAATAAAATTTTTGAGCTCGATCACAGTTTGACCTCACTTGAATCATGGATCAGTCAACAAGAAGAAATGCTGAAGAATATGGAAGCCCATCCAGTCTCTGAAATTGGGGAAATTTTAGAAAGAATCAAGCATCTTCAGGTATTTAATTTAATTCTGTAATTGTGTATACTATAAATCTGAGTAGAAAAAAAATTATTTCAAAATTTGCTGTATTTATAAATGATGGTCTACTTTGTTAAACAATCTTCCAGTATTTAAAAATTTGGTATTAAATAACTTTGGCTAAGTCATTTAACTCCTGTAACATTTATTTCATGGTTTTCTAAATGTCATAAAAGAGGTAGACCTAGTAAGGCCTCCCTCTTGTTACAGTATTATGTAATGATTCATTGTTGATTTAATTTTTTTACCACTAATCTTTTGTCAATTATAATTCTTTTTCATCTTGTGCCAACCCTTTGTTCAAAATTTGAATATATATTTTTTTTACAGATTTTAAAACATAACATGGACATTAAGTATAACAAACTGATGAGCCTTCATGATAATATTCAAGAGCTGTCGGCGATCGACCCTGATGGGGCAAAAGACTATTTGTCTCGATGGGAAACTGTCTCTGACAGCTGGGATGCTTTGACAATGATCATGGATGTTCAGGCCCACAGGGTAAGCTCATCATCTTTTGTGATTTACAGACACCGTAAATGCATGGTCTAGTCATGCTTATTAGTTAGTAATTAAGCATGGTGCACCTGTAAATGGAATGGTCTAATCATCTGGAAAATTATATCGTTGGCAATTATAGATTTTATTTAAGACTTACTTTCCAAGAAATTACCTATGTAAAAAAAAAAAGTTTACTTTTTAATATTTAATATTCTAAGGAAACTGCATTTGGCAATACTGACTTTATTGCTTGTATGACAAAGATGATAACTATTTCTTTATTTTAATGGGAATAGTTAAATTTCTTTTAACCTCTTTGAGGCAACATTAATGAAACTATAATAATGTTATTAATTTATCTAATCTTTTATTGGCATCCAAAAGTTTTGCTCCTTGTCGTCACAAGTTTTTTTTTAGATTTCCTTCTCTTAAAAGTTTGAACTTCTGGAAGAAATTATTTTTTAGAAATATTCATTATTTGTGTCACTATTATGAAACGTATATATTTTCATTAGTTAATTGTTTAACTGCTATCACAGTAAAGTTTTAATAGTTTCTATAAAAGGAATGATTAATTGTTAATGGACCATTTCATTATAATTTTTTTTTTCATTTTTTAAATAGAAGGAAAAGTTTAGAATTATTAATAAGCAAACAAATTGTTTACCAGATATCGAGTTCAGGATTTGAAATTAGTTTGACTCCTGGAGTATCTGACAAACCACCCCTTGTTGAAAGCACCCATGCTTGGCAAACCCCAGTAGAACAAACACATGAAATACAAGAACTAGGGGCACAATTACGTAGAGTTGAGCACGACCTAACTGCAATTTCAAACTCCCTTAACACTGACACACTCAATTTGGATGAGTGCAATGTAAGTTAATCATTTTGTATGTGTGTTTTTATATTTATTATTTTGTGCTATTTTGATATATATTTTATGTTTTTTTTTCTCTTCTGGAAGAAATAATACGTTATTAATAATTGCCGACAGGAAATGTTACGATCTTTGAGAGAAAAAGAAAAGGAAACTCGAAGATTGTGCGAGACATCTACAGAAATCGCCAATAAGAGACCTTGTGAAGAAACTCATTCTCTTAGAGAAAAATCATTCCAATTTTCAAGTTTGATAAGTGATATGATTGAAAAGTAAGTGATTCATGTAGATATTTATTTATTTGTAAGAAGTTTAAAATAAAAAAAAAAAAATGATGTTTAAATTTTTTGGGAGCCACAGAACCTTAATGTATTCGGAAATATTTCTCATTAAAAAAAAATAAAATAAAATTAAACAATAATTTAATTATTTCAATTCAAAATGAAAAATTTCTCTCAAGTAGATTAATATAAGGATGTCCCTCAAGTTTTTTCATTTTTTTTTTTTTAATGAAAAATCAATAAATGATTTCTGTTATTTAAAATTGATTTAATGTGTTATATAAGAACTGATTTGCTCTATTAGCTTCTTCTATCTCTAAGGAAGCCTTATTATGTCCTCTTTCCAAAATTGTTGAGATTTACTTGTAAAATATTCATGGTGGTGCATTTTTATTTACTTTCTGATTTTTGACATTTATCATGGATAGAATTTTTTAACAAGAGAAACAAGTTATAGTTGGATAGGGCAAGAACTTGGGAGTACAGAGTTTCTGTCTTACAGCCAACATAACATACACACAAACTTCATACCGATTCAGATATCCCATCTTGATTAAATGATCATATACTGTTCTCCTGGGAATATTAGTGCATTTAGTATCTCATGCACACTATATCACAGATTTTCAGTGATGACACTCTTGATGAAGTCCATATCTGTTGTAGCTGGGTGGCCGCATGGTCTTCATCTTTTAAATCGAAATTGCCAGCTCTAAATTTCTTAAACCAATTGTAGGCGGTGCTAATCGTATACTTCCATAAACGGTGCAAATCTTGTCTGCAGTATCATTTGCACTACTACATGTTTTAAAGCAATATGCATAATATGCCTCAAATGCTTCTTTTTATCTATATTGAACAGTATAGAAAAAGATTTTAAAAGCGACTTTATCACCAATGAAACCTACTTTGAAAGAGCTGTGATATGACTAAAATCAATGCCATAAATGAATAATAGATAAACCTGCATGTTTCAAACATAGCTGGCTCGAGGTCATTTATAACGTAGCACAGAAAAAACTTATGGGACACCCTAATATAATTTCTTCACTACTTCTATTGAGTATCTTGGAAAAACAAATGCAAACTATTTTTAAAAAAATTAATTTAATGTTTTAACTATTTATCTTGGGATATTATGGAAACTTAAAAAAAAAGTTTATAGATTTTGATGAAATCAGTACTGGACCATTTGCTTACCAGTCCACAACTTTCTTCCAACTTTAAGCAAAATCGTATAAGCCATTTTGAATTTTAGATATGTCATAAGAAATCTGTTTCTTTGTATGCAAGTGAAAGGAGCATGATGAAATAAATACTAAACTATTTTTACATTAATCCTTAATTTTGCTTCCAACTTTAGAAAAATGGGATGAGCCATTTTCTATGTATAGGTCTGTCAAAAACAAAATATATTTGCATATGTTTTTGCCAAATTAGAGGGTAGAATTTGATCAAATTGTTATGGGACCACGTAAATCCTGTAATATTCAAATGAAATTTGACCACACAGAGACAGACTGATTGATAAAGAATCAAATTTCTTCGTTGATGTCTAAAATGTAAAATGGAAATTGAAATTCTCAATTCTGAGCACAAAACATTTCTTCACTTTCTTCATGAATACAAAACTTCCCTGTTTTTGATAGTGAGGAAGAAAAAAAACCTGTATGAATAATTATTTTTTATTTTTCCTCTTCCCTTGCTTTTCTGCAATACATGTTTTGATATGCGATTTAAACAATTTTCATCTTAAAATTCTCCTTTTTTAATAATTTTTCCCTTTTATCTTCTTTTCATTCAGTTTTCATTAAAAAAGGTGAAAATGATTTGTCCTGATTATTCCCTCATACACCCATCTACGGATGTATGAATAGTTATCTTTACTGATCAGCTTAGGGGAATCTTTTCCTATGGTGACACAGATTTCAGATTCAAATGTCGTGACAACATGCTCAACAGTTTCCGTACTAAAGTGAATAATTTGAATAATGTTAGATTTTTGTATACAAGTATTAAAATGTATGATTTCTGTCATTTTTAATATATCTGATGGCAAACATGCTGTCAATCCTTTAGTATTGTTTTCAATAATTTGTTGAACAAAGTCTACATTAAGTATTGATGTATAGATTACTATTAAAGAAATAAATAGGAATGAGAAGTTTTTGAATGAGTAATCTTTATTTTATCTTGCTTCTGAGATCTTCTTTTTTTCACCATTTATGATATGTTAGTATGATTATGTATAAACTCACATTAATGTTTGTGATAAAAAATCATTGCTGTTTTAAAGTTATAAAGAAACTATCTTATTTTTCATAAAAAATTTATTTATCTAACTTTGAATAAATAATCAAAATTTATAGTGATTTTTGTGATAGCATGTCTGCTGTTTCCCCCCCCCCCTTTATTTATGTATATTATTCGTTACTTTTTATTTTATAGACTCGAAAATGAAGAAAGAAAACTATCTTCTTCAATTAGTGAAAAAAATAGAATGCAGGTGGACACAGTTGAACCTAAAACAAATGGTATTGCGATGGAAGTGTCTGCTTCAGAATCAATAGAGCAAGAGATGAACACTGTCCCTGAATTATCTCCTAATGAAAAAGAAGCTCTGAATAGTGTAATTATTATTTTAATACTATTTTAAAAAAACTAATAAACCTATATTTAAGGAGAAACATTGGATTTATTTCTGTGAGTGTGTGTGTGTGTGTTATTAAAAAAATGTGTTAGTTTGCATAAATCAAATCGTTCAGTAATTTGAAGGATCAAATGATTCAGTAGTGCGGTGGATCAAATGATTCAGTAATTCAAAGGATCAAATGATTCAGTAAGCCTCTGTAATATAAACCTGTAGTATTCTCTTACTTGAGGATATTACGAGTACTGATCAACTTATTTCAAGGATCTACTTAAGAATAGTTTTTCAATATATTTTTTATTCAAAAACATTGTTTCAATTTTTTTTTAATTTATAAAAGACATGTGAATTCTTCTAAAAAAATTCTAACAAAACATCAATCATTTGATCATCTTTTATGAAAAATTATACCATGAATGTTGATCAAATTCTTACCAGTGCCACTAGGAACAACAAAAAAAGGTTCAGAAATATTTTTGCAAAAAAAAAGGTTATAAAACTTTTTTTTATTTACGATACCTACTTAATCAATGTGTCAGTATTTGTGGCCAATACTCTAATTCTTTATGCAAATATAAGCTATTATATTTTTCTCACAATGCTTGGTGAAACTACTTCTTACCCTGATCCCCTGTTGAACATTCTTTAAAGGAATCTAATAACCTGTGCTATTATGGTCCATAGTCAGAGGTACAATCATTATACTATGAAGATAGTCCTGATGTGTATGATTAATTATCTATCTTTATGCTATGATGCTTGTAGATACTGACCAGTGTAGAAGAGATGAAGGAATGGGTGTTGTCAATCCAGGGCAAATGCAACGTTGGAGAAATATTCATCAATAATTCTGTCGAACTGTTCAAACTGAAGGCCAAGTATCAAGGATTGAAGGATGAAGTTGATAGGAAGAGTTGCGAGTACAGGCTTTTATACAATAAAGGTAAAGTTATGAGTGTAAATTAGTAACTTTAGTCAATCTTTGTTTTTCATTATTTTAAATATTTTCTGTTCTTTCAAGGCAATGATTTGATCAATGAACTGGAAACGCATCCATGTGCAGAACACCTTAAATCAGATCTTAAAGAACTCAGTGATTTATGGATGGAAGTTACAAATGAAATATTTGAAAAACACAACATATTACAAGACGCTTCACACAAATATGGAGAGTTTAGAGGTTTTATTTTTATCCTAATATTTCATTTATTGTATTGTTGATTCTTGTTAACCTTGATTCTTTAATAACATAATTTTTTTTCTAAATTTCCTAACAGCCAACCTCATTAATTAAAATAAATAAAAAATTGTGTGTGTGAAAGTTCACTTATTGTTCTGAATATTTTCAAACCTAACATTGTTAAGTTAATAGTGCCAAGACAAGTCAATTTACTCATGAGTCTTTCCCAATTGCTTGTGTCATTCCCGTCTTGTGTTTTCTATAGCACTATCAAACCTCTGGAGGTAATGGATATATTAAAATTTATTCATGTTTTACTTCCATATCTCAAAATCTTTTCATTTTACTCAGTACCATTGATAAGAATTTCATCTCTATAACTTAAAATGAAAAAAAAGCTAACCTCTTGTTCTCAAAACTATTTTTAAAAAGAACTAAGAGTGATATTTGAATGAAGAGCAATAAAACCCATTGTTCTGTTTCATGCCTCTTGAATTTGAGTTTTCGAGAGTTGCCTCTTTAAACTATTAATTTTTTTTAATTATTATTATAAAGTCCAAGTGCTGTCAAAGAAAAAACTCAAGTAGTCATCAAACTATTTCAGCCAACTATTCTATAACAATAATAATAACAATTTTTTTTCTGTATAGCTTTGGTGTCTCAAGAAACTGTATGGTTAGATAAACTGGAAAAAAGACTTAGAAAGTCTCCGAAATCAGCTGCTGATGCTGAAGAAATTTCTCAAGATTTAGATGTAAGTTACTGACTCCCCTGTTCCTTTTGAAAATATTATTTATTAACTTGAAATAATGAATTCATATCTGTTTATTTAGGACTTGGAAAATTTTGTCCGTAACCATTCAGAATCGAGAGTAGACAGAATAGAAGAATTCGGTCAAATTCTGGTCAAAGATCATGTAATGGAATCAAGTATACAAAATGACATGAAGTCAGTCGTGACCAGGTGGAATCATCTCTGTCAAGAGGTATCATTCTTGAATAATATTTGTTTTTATTTTTATTTATGCAATAATGAGGCTTTTTCAAAAATAATAATTTGCTTAAAATTTTTTTTCACTCTTATGGATTGCTTTATTTCCTTGTCCCAATTAAATAAAATTTTAAATTTATAGCAGATGTCTGTTTTATATATTTACCTTAAAAGATATTACCATTATATTACTGTTCATTTTCAATTCAAACTGGATAAAATTGTTCTTTAGCTAAAGAAGTCTAGATAGAAAGTAGGAAATTAAATTTTCAAAGTAATATTGACATTTGATATATTCTTAGTAACACTAAAATTTAAATACTTGCATTTATAGAAATAAACACCTCTGTTGGGTTAAAGTATTTCAAATTACAGGAGAAAATGCTGTCCTAAATCCTATGGTAGGAGGTAGGCTTATCTCATCTTTTAAAAATTTACTACTAATGAGGTGTTTAAAAAAGAATCACAAATAAAAAAATATCAAGCATCATTGAAAAACTGGCCAAAACAAGGAATTGTTCCGAACCAACCATTCCTAACCTCCACTAAAACCTTTTTTATCTTAACTTTAAAACATTCAGTTATAAGGAATATTGGTTGATTTATAGAAAAGGGATTAAAATCTCTCTAGAACATGATAACACCAAAAATAATTATAAGGGAATTCATCTCTTCCTGCCCCCAAAATCTCATGTTAGGAGGCAGGCTTATCTTGCTTTTAAAAGATTTACTAATAACTAGTATAGCAGTATTTGAAAAAAAAAATTAATTTATATTGAGTGACTTAGTGAAACTGGCCAAAGGTAGGAATCAATGTGATTGTGAAATTTTACTAGCCTAACAACATGTCAAATTTAGGTTTTCTATTCTACAGCAATAGTCATGCTCTCTTTTTATGTTAACATTGAGTTATTAATTTTTTCTTGAGCATTAATTAATAATTGAGTTATTAATTATATGGTTTCTGGCTTCCTTGTTTTTTGTCTGGCTAATGCATTAAGCATTAATTCCTACATATTTTACCCTGCTTTGAATTGTTGCTAGGCTAAAGATCGTGCAAATATTTTGGAGAAGTCAGTAGTCGAAGCACAACAGTCGGAAACCAACATTGCCAAATTCCAAGATTGGCTTTCACATGTACATGCTCAGATTATTTCAAGAATGGAAAATGACTTGACCTCTGACGATTTACCTGATGACGTACAAGTAATTAATTCAAATGTTTATTTTTTTAATGACTTAAAATTTGTCAATTTTCTTGTTGATGCATGGTTTGGCTCATTTTTTTTAGAGATTGGTGGATGAGTTTGACAAACAAGCAAACACTTTAAAGGACATGGAGGATGAGATAAAATACTACGAAGCAGAAGGAAAAGTTGAAGCTGCTTCTCGTCTCCATGAACAAATGGTTCTTTTAAGAGTGAGTTTTTTATTTCAATTAATAGTCAAATTGCATTTAATTTTTATAAATTGTATTTATGTTTATGTTTTATTGATCATGTATTATTGCAATGATTTTTAAAATTTTTATTGTCACTTTTTTTAAGTTTAAATGGTTTTATAAATATTATATTTATAATTGTCGTAAGAAACAGTTTGTATATTCTAAGATTTAATCATTTATGGATAAGATGGTCCTGGTCAAAAAATTACTTAAAATTAAAAAAGAATAATTTTTATGGACAATCAATAAAACTTTATATTTGTATAATATGAAAGTATATAATTTATATTTTTATCACAACTATAAACTGTTTATTTAGGATCAGGATTGCATTATACATCATGGTTACTCATGTTTGTAAGAAAATAGTATTTATAGTACCCACTATGGTTGTGATTGTTCCTACTGTTTGATAATAAATAATTCTTATTTTTCTTGATGGTTTACTAATATCTTGCAATAAATCACCTTATGGAATAGCTGTGAAATAATTAATATCGACCCTGTAATTATTTTATAAAATTTAATTATAATTCTCATAATTTCAGAATCAGTTCATGGAAGTGATGGAAAAATTTGAAGATTGGAGATGCGCTAACAATGTTGAACCACGTTTGTGTAGGGCTCTTCGTGAACTGCGTGGTGTCGAAGAAGCATCTTGTCTATTGGAACTTGCTTCTGATGACCCTGAAGCGATACAAGGGCAACTGAATCACTGCATGGTATTTATAATATTTTCATATGTGTTTAGTTATATCATGCGAGTTTTTACCTAAATTTGCACATTGCAGAGGTTCTATCAAATGTTGAGTGATCTGAAAGGTGAAGTTGAAAACATCATCAAGTCAGGCAGAAAAATGGTGGAAGATAAAAGTGTTCCTGATCCTGAGCAGTACACCATTCGTCTTGATACTCTCAAGCAGCTATATAATAAAGTACTAAATGATCCTTCTATATTTTCCCTTCTTAGTTATAGTCTAATTTATACATAAATCTAAAATACAAATGTTATCTCTATTTATATTATTTTTTTAAATTACTATCTATTATTTTGTAGTGTCGATTCTCAATAAAACAACTATATTCAAAACCATAATCTTTTTATTTTCATAAACTCTTTGTATTAATTGTTATTAATTCTTTAGCTTGGAGAAGAAATTACTGTGTCAAAAAGTAATTTAGAAAGAGCATTGGAAGTATCACAAGATCTTAATATGGATTTGAACAGCCTGCAAAGCTGGGTTCAAGCTGTCACTAATGATTTAGACCAAGTTGAGGCCACTCCTGCGTCAGATCGCGATATTAAAGCTGAATTAAGATTCGTAAAGGTAGTTATAATTTTACTCATTTTTATTTGGTATCTTTTATGAACCTTTTCACTTATGACTTTACTCTGCCCAAACAGGAAACAATAGAAGAGTGTAAAAAACAAGAAACTCTTCAAGGGAAAGTGCAAGATGGCTACAATCAGTTCATTAAGTTTTGCGATCCTTCTTATCTTGACACTCTCAAGGAGAGAATGTCTGAAGCTTTTAACAAACTAGCTACTATAAAGAATCGCTTGAATCAAACTATTGAACAGCTTGAGGTATTGATAGAAATATACTCATCTTGAGTTTGGAAAAACAATTAGTTACAAATCATTTCTTATTTTTTGGTGTGGGTTTCTTCATATTGCTGTATTAGAAGCATTAGTAAATGCCTTGGATACTATTGTGCTTATTGTTCCATAACATATAGCATAATTTAAATATCCATATCAACCTCTCTAATAATTATAATAATAAAGCTAAATTAACCCTAAGGTCCGTTGCGTATACTGCCAACAATCTTACTTACAGCGGAGTGAAAACTTGTTGCCGTGTAAGAGTCTCCTCTATTGGCTTCTATCAGATTTCTTGATCTTGAGTGTCTGCCTTCCAGTTTCGGGTCCTAACTGTCCTTCCAACAAATTTTAAGTCAATTAACTCTTCTTGGTCCATATAGGCAAGACTATTTTAGTGAATCGTCCATTCTCATCACATGCCTTTCTAGGGGTATAGTCTTGGCAATGTCTACGTCATTTAAGAGGAATTTTAATTCATTGTCGGTGATTCTTCTCTCCATTCTCCCTCAGCGGAGATAGTA
This sequence comes from Halyomorpha halys, assembly GCF_000696795.3. Lineage (NCBI taxonomy): Eukaryota > Metazoa > Arthropoda > Insecta > Hemiptera > Pentatomidae > Halyomorpha > Halyomorpha halys. The sequence goes on from NW_027111717.1 coordinate 828,428, forward strand.
CTGAGGATTTCGTGCTCAAATTAACATACCCAGCTAATTTTTCTTTGTAAAGGTTCACATATCAGAGCCATAAGTCAGTACTAGGCAGACTATTTGTTATACAGAAGTTTATTTCTTTTGGTAAGGAGGTTGATACTGAAATTCCTCTCAAGTCCACTTCAAGATCTGGTGGAAGCAGCAATTCTACTTTTAATTTCTATCATGTCTGCATCCAACAGAAGTTTAGATAATGCTTAAGAAATATGCAAGTCATACTATGGCAGTGGAAAAGCGATTCTTGGCAGATAAAATAAGAAGGGACTGTGTATGAAATAACAACATCCAAGTCACGTTAGGAGTGAGATCTGTTATTGAAATCCTAGGGGAATGTAAGTTTTTCAGCTGACAGTATAAACAAGCTTGGAAAAGAACACGGCTGCTCATTAGATCAATCCCAAAGAATGGGTATGAACAGAAAGACATATAAGAAATGGACTGAGGCTACCCCACATATAACAGGATAAGGAGATAGTGAAAGAAAATAAAAAATGACTGGATCCACATCCCATAAATGGTCTCATTCACCTTCTCAAATTAAAATGAATTCACCTTTGTTGTATCCTGTCCCATTGTAATATATTTGGTCTTATTTTCATTAATCTCAACTTCCAGTCTTGTTTGGTCTTTCAGAGGAAGAAAAGCATCTCAGATGGTTCTGAGGGATCTACCAACTAGGTCCAGATCCGAGCATTTCAACTGTCCTATTAAGATCAAGGACCAACAACTTCCACAAATATTGGAAGATATTACCAATATTGTAGGGCCATTGAACCCTATCAAAACCTAAATCTATAATTATAAATTAAAAAAAATTAATGTAATAAGTCTTTAACAATTGATAAAAGCTAATGCAAAAATAGAAAGACCTACAAATGATGTTGATACATTATTTGAAATGTGTGATTTATGAAGGCTTTAATTTATACAGCTCTGTGATGTTATTTGTGAATGTTTCTGTCTAATTAGTTAAGTCTATATGAAATAAATTACTTGAGTGAATCATATGAATGTTCAAATGAGTCAACCTTCTGTTTTGCACATTTTTTTAGCACTTATTATGTTTGTGTGACTGCTTAATAATTTTAATGTATTTACAAAATTGCATTTCTGGTAAATGGGATTGATTTCCATTGGTTGACACCTAAAATTCAAGGAAATACATTATGTTATAGTAGTGTAACAAATTCTTATAGCATCTTATCAAATGGCACTATAATTATAAAAAAAAAAATGCATTCACTTCTTTGTACATTTTTCTTTGCTAAATTTTAAAATGTTAAGTCTTGTATCAATTTTCACATCAAACCTGAAATTTTGTTTTATTAATGAGTGATCATAAACATATTATTTTAAATTTTTTTTATATTTCCTTTATTATTAATTTTTCTTAAATTAATTGCAATATGTATTTTCTTTAATGCATGAGCATGGAATCAATAATAGGCACTTTTTTATTTTTTTTTTACATCTGGCTTTCACTTTACCAATAATACTTCAGTAATGTCTTGCATTCTCCTAATTTCCTTTTACTATATAAGCTTTGTTTGTATGATATGTTATGTTATGCTTTATTATGGCTGGTGGACAGGTTGCAAAAATAACAATAGCTTATTATAACATAGCTTCACAAAGCATATTAATTTTTACACCTTGCTGCACTAAACGATGAAAGCGATTGGTTGGTGATGGAAATATAATATTTTTAAGTTTACGAAAAAGAATAACTTCATAGCTGATAGTCTTTAAAAAAATTTGACAGAAGACACTTTGATAATTTGTTTTCAGGGAATCGGCAAAACTGTTGCTGTTGTAAGTAATAAAAGTTTAAAAGAAGATAAAACAGAAAGTAACCAATCAGATCAAAATTTTTCAAAGGATATACCTACTATATCTGTTACAGAAGTTAATGAACAAGCTGATAATGTAAATGAAAAGAAAGATTTATCTGGTATTTCTAATCCAGCTTTTGATGATGGAGATGTAGAAATGAAATCAGTACCACGTGTTGTAAACCAAACAAACAGATGTAGTGTATATGAAAATGTTGATTATATCCAAACGATACCTGAAGAGGTTGAAACTTCGGAAGAAGTATCCTCTAATTATTCAAAAGAGAAAACCTCTGATCTTAAAAAGAAAGAAACAGGTAGCCTTGAACGTAAATGTCAGATGGTGGAAATAAAAACGATTGAAATTACTAAATCTTGTGTTGCCTCTTTAGAACATGCAGAGCATACTGTTATTGAACCCGAGTCAGTCGAAATTGTGGAAATCATAGATTCAGGTGCTGATGAATCAGACTTAACAGATCCTGAAGACAAGAGGTCACCCGCTACTGTGCGTAGGGTTGTTGATCCTAAAAACAGGAAAAATCTTGCTCCTGGAGAAATTTTGGCCAAAAGGCAGAAATTAGCATCTGATGAAGCTCTCCGAAACAGCAATGAAAATTTGAAAGCTAAAATGACTATAGACCCTAACACTGTGACTGATATAGAAATAACTGATGTTACAAACTCCACCGAAAATAATGGCACTGTTGTTAATAGCAATGATATAACACCAGTGTGTTTAACTATCTCTGACAAAATTAATCATACTGAGCAAACAAAGGTTACAGTAGTGAATAAAACTGAAAAGTTACAGGCTGACGAAGTCATGCTAAGAAAAGAGGTTCAGGTATCAAAAACATATGAGCTAATAGGAAATTTTTCGACATCCCAAGAGCTAGATGTTCCTGTTCTTGAAGACTGTGATAGTTTCTATGGAAGTGATAAAGAAACAGATGATGTTGTTGTCTTTTCTGAAGATGAAGTTAAGATTGTGGATGACAGTTCCGACGATGATGTTGAAATGGTGCAAAACAGTGACACCACAACTCAGGTGCGTCTTTAGGTTAATTTATATCTATTTATAGTTATTTAGTTAATTCCGTTTTTTTGATTTTGCAATCTGTCCTAAATGGCCTAAAATAATTTTATAGATATAATTGGATTCAGTAAAATTACTTATAAATTTGTGTGTACTTAGATTTCAAATTGGACTTATCTAATTTTGGAACTAATTTTAATCGTTGGCTACCTTGAATGGTTGCAGTAATCTTTATATTTGTTTTTTTGTTTATCAAACTTTTAAAACTTTCATATTTGGATGTCAATTCTTATTTGTAAATGGTTTTGGGATTTAAATATTTAATCATAATTCACTATAAAAAATTAATCTTGTTCAGAATTAACTTAATTGAGCATTTTTTTACCCCTTATTAATTATGTTGAAGATGTGTGCCATTGATTCTTGTTAAGTATACTTTCATAAGCTTGAAAGGCAAAGGTGTGATTTATTTGTAAGAATAGCACTGAATTGAAAATTGTAAAATATTGAAATTAAATTAAATCTTTAATGTTGTTATTATTTATTTTTGTCATTTTACTTTCTTTTTACTTCTACTTTTGTAGTTCCTTCTTCTTCTTTTTTTTTTTGTCTGTCTTGAGATGAAACTAGTAGATTGCTTTAGAGTAGATGCTTTCTTTGTTAATTAATGTCATTCATTTTTGTAGTTATTCTCTTTTTTAAGTAATTATCATCAAAGAATATTACTTTAATTCTAATCATGAGAGATAGTTGACCGTGGATGACTTATACAAGGAGAAGATGGTTGGGGGTGCAGTCAAAATATAACACAAATGAGTTGAAGTAACTTATTTAATCGTGCCTACGTTTTGGCAAGAATTTCATGCCTTCGTCAGGGCTAAGAATAGAACAACCTATGAATACAGGAAATAAAAAAGAAAATATAAACAGAATGATATAAAGTAAATAATTGCATTCTGTACAACTATTTACTTAATGTCATTCTGTTTATATTTTCTGTTTGTTATCTTGTTCAGTTCTCAGCCCTGATGAAGGCTAGAAATTCTGGCCCAAACGTTGGCACGATTAAATAAATTACTTCAACTTATTTGTGTTATATTTTGACTGCACCCCCCAACCATCTTCTCCTTGTATTTTAATTCTAGTTTATATTTTTGTTATAATTTTAACATTCAGTTCAAAGGGAAAGATTGTGTTAATATTTTACCATGCTAATTAAGGAATTCTTCTAAGAGAATAGTTAAACTTAATATTTATTTTGTTTACATCATTTTTTTTTATTGTTAAGTATTTTAACTTTTATAAAAAAAAAAATACATGATAATAGGGTAAGCCGGCCATACGTATGGAAAATGGAATAGATAAATATTCAGTCATGAAAGTTCATGAAAATTCACCCAATTCTCCTAGCCTTCCTCTGGAACAGGAAGTGGCAGAATACGAAGAAGCTGCATCTGAAATGATGGATAGGATGGCTATCATGCTGCAGACAATAAAGGGTGTTGCAAAAGAAAAAGACCCAGGTCGTCGGTTAGAGGTAATATTTCTGATGTTAACTTATTATATAATTTACTTTTTATCCCAGCAAAAAAAATACTTATATATAATATATATGTATTAATTTATTATGTACAATAATAAATATGTATTAATATTAAACCGTAATTAGTTGTGAAAAAAATCTTATTTGGTGTTATGCTGTATTATATAACACATTTACAAATAAATAATTTTTTTTTTCAAGTTAAATATTTTATATTTTCATTAATAATTTTCTATATTTTTTTGTTTTAATAAAGTTTGGATTCAGAAATATAAATGAAATAATTTTTGATACTTTAATCCGTAATTGATTAATATCATAAATATCAATTAAGAGTTTCTTATTTCTTTGTAAAAATAGATATGATTGCATATCTTGTAAATAAATAATTTTATACTGGTTCCATTTTTTAGACAGTGGACATTGCTGGTGCAACACTCTCCAAAGAAATATCATTATCTTAAGAATCAGGCATATTTTGGTATCCTGTAGTGTCTGCTCCCTTAGCTTTATGAATTTTTTTTAGTTTTTGTTATAATATTGCTTATGCTTTTACACTGGGAAGCAAAAAAAATACTTTATTTTGAGACATGAGCTTTGGAGTGAAATTCATGTGCAGTAGTTTACTAACAGAAGAAATATGATGTATAGTTACTTTGTTCGAATTAACTCTACTTTTTCTTTATTGTTTTTTCTAAAATAAAACTTGGTTCTCAATATAAGCTGGTCTATTGAAAATAAAAGTGTTTTCAATTATCTAATCTTTTAGGTAGTTTATTCATGTACAGTGATACTTAAAGCACCTTTTTGTTTGTTTTGTTAGTTGAGTGATTTATCACACATTGGTTATAAGTAGGAAGAAAGACCTTCACAAGTGTCAATAGAATTTTCTTGTTTTTTCCAATATTAACTCTCCATTTCTTTTAGAAAAACCTCAATTCGTTGGAGCAAAGTCTTTTGCTAGCAATCCTGATCACTTTTGCTATATATATATATATATATATATATATATATATATGTGGAATTTTGTCTAGAAAATCAATGAAAAAATATCAATGACTTTGTGGAACAAGTATATATGTTTGAATTATTATAGGAAACAACCTAGACAACAGGATTAATAATGGATACCATATAAAATTTTTCAATGTTACATAAAGAGACTTTAACAGTAGATGCCAGGACTCAAAGATTACCGATGGGATGGTCTGTGCTAACAAACTTCCTTCTAATTATTACTTTTATACAAATGCACTTTTAGGTTTATATACAACTTACAATTGAATGAACCATCAACTTTGTATAGTTAAGGTTTGTGGTGTTTACTGCTTCATCAAACATTACCAGTGCTGATGTTAAAAATGTATTGGTGACCTATCGTGTTAGTGACAGTGAAAGTGAATTTGAAGGGTGCAATCCTTAATCTAAGAGATTTTCTCAAGGAGGGCTCATTGACTTAATTCAAGATTTAAATTTATCAATGAAATCAGCTGTACATCTTGCATCAATTATTAAAGAAAAACATTTTCTTCAATCTTAGAAGAATTTTAATATAGTTTTTATGTAACAGGATTATAGAAAAAAAATATGATTCCATATTTTTCTAAAGAATACAATATCATCTATTATGACAATATTCCTGGGCTTTTAAATTTAATATATTGGCTGTAGGATTGGGTACTGTTTATTGACAGCTCAAAAAGAGTTTTGAAATTTGTATCACTACAAAATGGAAATAAATATGCTGTAGTCTTCCCAAAGCCATTATTAATGACATATCTCCCAAAAGCTTAATTGATATCAGCGAAGAACAAGAAGAGCTATTTTTCCAGGAAATCAAGATAAGCAGGATAGATATGAGTACTGGTGGGAAAGCTAAACCTTTCATTAAAAATCATCATAGTTATCATCAATCATATTTATTTTTTTTTAGTTTGATTAATTCTCTTTAATTTTTATTTATAATCTAGTTCCTGTTATAAAATAGATTAATTACAATTAATTAATAAATAAAAAACAAATTTTGAGCTTTCCTGCCTATGATGTTTTAATCAAAACTTACTATATATCTCAAACATATTCTCTTTTTCCTTATTAGGCTCTAAGTAAACAACTTTTAGTCTCACACTCCCTCAAACATTAGGTATTAAAATTTTTTTTTCTTGCAGTATAAGATAATGCATTGCCTTTGTCTCAAAAAATGGAATCAGTTTATTTAATATATATTTTCATCATATTTAAAAGACTGGAATTATCCAGTTTCGACTCTGAAATGATCAGCCACAAAATCACTGTCGCCCTGTTTTATTAATTTATTTTCTCAAATTAATCGAGTATAGAGTATTTGATCTCACAAGTGATGAGTATCCCATTGTTCCTGTACCCCAATTCACTGAATGTTTATTGTAATATTTTTTATTCTTTTAGATACTTGAGAGTGAGCTGAGTCAGCTAGCACCAGATGCTGCTACACTGATTAGTAGAGGAGATGGTTTGGTTTTGAAAGTACACTGTGTTATGCCTGAAAAGGCTCTTGCTTTAAAAACAACTTCTCAGAATAAGTTGAGGGCTAGATGGGCCGAAGTAATGCAACAGACCGAGGTGAGTATCAAATGTGATGTAGTGAGTGATAGGCTACAGATATGTACATAGCTGATTAGAAATTTGTATAAAGTAGTTTAAACTAACAATAAAGTTGTGAATAGTGGGCTGTTCTCATCATTTTGAATACAACTTTTTACAGGTATTACAGGCAAGTTAGCCCTCCTGCGTTAAATTTGTTCTTGTTAAATATACCTCACTCTTCTTTGTCATATTTATTACTAAAAATTTCTAGAGGATAGACATTGACACTAACTGAATAGTTTAGCTTTACTACAATTAACGGAACCTGTTATTTTGATTTATTTGCATATATTGATTTTTTTTGTCATTACTTCTTGATTGATTGATTGATGTTATTACTTGTTTCTATAAACTTATTAATTGTTTTTTTTTTACTTGTGGGGACTGTTAGTTATTTGAGTAGTACTCCATATTGGTTAATATAAGTTGATTATAGAATATTCCTGTTATATCTGTTTTACCTCAGAGTGGGGTAATTCTAAATGTTTTTTAGTGACTAGATTTTATTATTTATTTCTTCAGTTTCAAGTTAATACATTTTTAGATTATGGTGCTTTTTTTATTTTTGTAAAAAGAATGTGGTACTGCTGTTTTTAAATATTTATACTTAATATAATAAGTACTGTATAAATAAGAATAATTTGTCACTTTAATAATTCTGTTTTATGTTTAATAGGAAAACAGAGAAAGTTTTAAAATAAAAATATTGGAAACATTAAACACACAATAGAAAGAACTAGAAAAAGCTAGAAAAAAAAATTAAAATATGTAAGAGAATAAATAATAAAAAAAAATGTATAATTTTAGCACATAATTCAAATTTATTTAATAATTTTATATGACTATTTATATTGTTTTATTCTCTGAATATTTATATCAGTAGGCTTCAAAACAAATTGTTTTTTGCTAATGTTAAGTATATTGTGTATTTGGCAGCCCAATAAAGTTAGGCAGCTCAAAATTTTTAATAAAGTGTTTTTCTCTCTTGTGCAGTTAATTAATAATTGGGATAATTATATTTAACACAAACCAAATGAAATTCTTAGCACTTTTTTTAATCATAACAAAAACTATGGAGGGGGGGGGGGTAGATAGAATGGAATGTAACTGAATGGTAGAACTTAAGCTGAACAAATGTAGGTTGGCAAAACTGCTTGTATTAGAAACAGTAAGTTTGAGTGGCAATATTTTATCAAACTTTTATAGTATTTTTCTTGATTTTTTCTAAAACATATTCTATAACTTTAACTGGTTTTTATATTTATGTGTAACAAATAGGCTAGTTATCATTTGCTTTTATTTTTGTGCATTTAATGGTAACTTGAAAGTTTAATCCATTCAGTTCTGTCTAAAATGAAACCTTAGATCTTTGTGTTTTACAAATATTATCTAAATCTTAACTTATTTAAAATATTAAATAATGAAAATATTAATTCATTAAGAGTTTTTTCACTTGATAAAATTCCTAATTATAACTATAATTTTAAGTTCATTTAATCAAGTTATGATTATTTTATCATTATATTGATTACTCATATTTTTATTTAAATTTTTTTATAGATTAAAATATTATTATGTAATTATGCTTATGAACTTTATAAGTACAAGAGAACGGCCCATTTTAGAATAATGTATTAAAGAAAGCATGGTTTGAAGTGGTGATGAGATCCTAAAAATTTTAACTGAATTTTGTTTGTGTAATTAGTATTAATCCGTTGGAAAAGTTTTACATGTGTTGGTTTCATAGGCTCAAAAGTTGGATGCTCAGAGAGCTGATGTTCTCCTAATTGAACATCACAAGCTAATAACCAATATTAACACAAAGATAACTAATATCAATCTGAAGTTAGGACAAGCTAACAATGATGAAGCCAAGTTGCAGGTAATTTTTGTCTTAACATATTAACTGCTGTTTTTGATTGAAGTGTAAAACTGTTGTAAATACTTACTTTAAATAAAACAACAGAAGTATTATGATCATTAAGACTTAAAGACTCATTTTCAGGAAGTAATGGTGGAATACGGGCTATGTGAAGAATCAATGTCCCGACTTTTTGAAGTTACCAAAGATTTATCAAATCTTCAAGTTGTAACTGATAGTAAGGAGCTTGCTGCTGCTTGGAAAGCTTTGAGTGACAAATTTAATACTTTGAAGAAAAGTCCTAATCTTAAAGATAAATGTATACTTATGCCGGATAAGGTAATTTATTGCAATAATTTCATGTTATCTTACTAAGTAATGGAATACCTCTGAAAACACTAATGATCATTCTAATTTTTTATCATTTTTTTTTTGAAAAGTTATATTTAGATCATTATTAAAGCGAAAAATATTTTACTATTGTTTTTCAATTGAAGTTTCAATTTCCGGAGGGTTGTAAATTTATTTTAAAAAGCACTGATGATCACTCCACTCCACAATAAATTGAACATAGAACAATATCAGTGGATAATCCTGCATGGATTTTTTGGAGTGATGCGGATAGAATTTTAACGATGGAAACAGTTTTTAACACAGTTTTAAATCATTGCTATACTACTTCTAATAAAAATTCTTTTCCAATCAATAGAGTATAGTTAAAATTTGCGATATGAATTATATAAAGTATTGTTATAAGTAAGTTAATTGACTTTTATTTTGTGGCGGCTACACGGAATGAAAACTTGACCCTTCCACTCCGATTAGAATAGGTTAGTTATCTCTAAGATAAGGGACATGACGGCCGTGTGGGTTGGGGCACAGGTCCCAATGCGCTCGGTTCGGAACGTTTGGGTTTGATTCCTACCTGGGGCAGTTAAGCATTCATTTTTCGGCTGTCCCAAAGAATGAATCTTGACACTCCCACCTTGGTTAGTACGTGGCGGCAACCCAGGTAGCCATCAGGGGCTGGCAAAAAGGACCACTAGCCCCACTTGGCGGACTAGTTCCCCCCTCCAAACACCAATACTAGTACCAGTACCTCTAAGATAATGTTGACCAATCATATATCATATTCATTTTTCACAAGACCAACATCCAAAGAAAGGAAAGGAAGTGTTTAAAATTTGTAGGAAGAACTGTGTGTGAAATAAATCTGAAGTTTAACTTTTGAAATTTAAGGATCCTCCTACCGTGGTTTACTTTAATTTTAACAATCTATTTATGTAGAAAATGCTTGATCAATATGTTGAATTTTGTTGATTTTTTTTTTTTTTTTCTCTTGGCTTCTTTCTTTTGTCTTATTAATTTTTAATTGATATAACTATACATTAGTTTCCATCAGTAAAATATTTGAGGTTACCTCTTTGAAGAACTAAATTATTAAACTGTTTATAACATTTCAGGATATGATGGATTCTCCAGCTGATTATATTGCTCATGTTAATAAAGTTCGAGAAGCTATTTCTATCGTTGCAAGGAAACTGAAACAGCCACCTTTGTCAACAGATTTTGATCCATTCCACTTACAAGAAGAAGCTTTAAAGGTATTTTAGATACTTAAATACATGTCCCGTTATCATTTTTAGTTATAATAAATTATAGTGATTATTAAATTAAGTCGATATCCTTTTTAATAACATGGAAGTCATCTGAGATTGATATTTTGTTATTTTCAGGGAGTTAAAGATAAACTGAATAGGTTGAAAAGTGAAGTAGACAAAGTAGATCAAAAAAGAAATAGGATTCTTAGGAAAGTTAGTGGAGAAGGTCGTGAAAATGTTGTAAAAGCAGTAGAGAGGCTAAAACAGGAATGGGAATTGGCTAATACTAATTTAAATGACAGATACAGGTATGTTTTATTGAACAATACTTACTTTATTGAGTTGTTACTAATTATTTTTGTATTATTGATATTGTTAAGAAAAAAAAATAGTATGTTGAACCAGAGGGTTACCAACAATACTGCTTGTTGAATGATAATTTAATGTTACTGAAATGGTGAAAGATGATTACTCCTTTAGAGAGTTAGTGCTGATATATCTGCATGTGTGGGACTATCCCCATGGTCTAAACAATGATTTATCACTAGGACCAGTTAATCACTTGAGGCTAGTCCAATATTTATTTGCTCTATCCCTACTCCAATCTATTGGATTTCAAGGCATATCCTATTTTCTCTAGGACTAATTGTAGATTAGTTCTATTTGATCTATCAGTAAAGGATTTCAGTGTATGAAACCCAGCCCATAAAAGATTAATCTGCAAATAATTATTAAAAATTTTTATTACCATATTTAACAAAGAAATACATTCCTAGCAGTCCTAAATCTATTACTAAATATCTAATTAATTTAATAAAGTAACAAATTAGGCCTATTTTTATGTTTCTCGCCTACAAACTTAGAAGTGCATCCTAGCAAAAGAGTTATAATAATAAAAGAAATTAAAGATCATTAAATTCTGTGTTGATTAAATGTCATAATGTAATCATTAGTTCAAGCGATATGATCATAAACCACCTCCTCTGGGTGCATATGGATGTCAGAGCACTTCAAACCAGCTATTGGAATCTTGGAAAAGGTGGTTTGGATTGGTCCCATAAGGTGTTCCCACCATTCATTCTCTAAGGGGTTAAGAAGTAATAATTATAAATAGTACTATAAAATATAAACAATGATAATTGGATTTATCAATTTAGGGAGAGAGGACATTATATGGTATTCATTGTACAACTAAATATACGTAATACTAGGAATGAATGACTACAGATTGATTTTTAAAATTGCCTTTTCATTAAAAAGTGTAGGAACTTTTGAATATTTTCACCATTTAGGGCTTATAGATGTAAAACAAAAAAAAAATAAATAAAATTTTGATATCCCTTACTTTATCAAACTAGTTAGCTGTTTAGTCATTATCTTACCATTTCATATAATATTGCATCCATATATTATTGAAAACTACATAGTTTTTTCAATACGATTATTAGATAATCAAAATTCTACTGTACTTTAAATTTAACACCAAATTGTTGGAACTAGTTGGATGTTCCAAAACAGCTGAACATTTTTTTAGTAGGATGCATATCTGTAAAAATGTATTACGTTCTCCATATTCTTTTGAGCTAATAATGGCTATAAAATCATTCTGATTTACAAGATATTTCTAGAGATATTTCATATATTAAAGGAATTTTATTGCTTCCTAAATTTAAATATTTTTTCTCTTGTTCAAGTCATTTAACTAAGTGTAAGGAGCAATGGGAATCTTTGCGAAAGAACTGTGAAAAATTCGCTGATTGGCTGTCCACTATGGAGATAGCTACCAAAGATTTGGACACTAATAAACAATCTGCTCTGGAAGTCAAAGCGAAGTTGAGAGATTTAGAGAAACAAGCCACAACTAAGACAGGGTAATGTTAAACCTTTGTTTATTTCATTACTAGAAAAAAGCATGTTTTGAATATTAAGTTAACTTATTATATGATGCTTCATGATTTCTTTGATTTTATATTTATGTAGTGAAACCATGCCTACTAAATTATATAATTGAAAATAAGTGTTATAATATTTTATTATTTAAAATTTTCAGGGTGATGAATAGAATAGTTGGAGCTGGTAGAGATATGGTTGCTCTCGGGGGATCACAGGCCAAAGAAATGTGGCAGACTGTGGAGTCTTTGCGTCATCGTTGGAACCATCTTTTAACACAATTCAAGAGTATAAGAGAAACGTAAGTTTAAAGCTAATTATATATATTTTAAAAATTTAATTGATATTCATAAATAATTTTTAAAAAAATATTTACGTTGAAGAAATGAGAAATTTGGAGGTTTATTTCATGATTGGGTATGAGATAATGATTAAATTTTGACTAAATTCATTTATGAGGTATTGATGTTAAGACTAATTTCAATTTTTTTTTTATAAATACACAGTATGAAAAAAAAAATTGGAAACTGATTGAATTTTCCCCATATTTCTAGTAAATAAGATTTTTTTTTCTTTATATCATGGTGAGAATTAGTTTCTTTATAGGTTATTCGAACGAATTCTACTACCAAATTAAACATTTTTATTACTGATACTATACACATAAATCAGGAAGGATACTAAACAGAAATTTTTAAAACTGATGATTCTTCTTCTTATCAGTTTTCTGGCTGAGAATGGCCACCTAATAATGAGTATCACCTCCTCTTGTACAGAAAAGCCTGTAAGGGATAGAAGAAATTAGATTTTAATTACAATTACAAAAAAAAATTATTATGATTCTGGTTTATGTCATTAAAGGAGGATGACAGTGCTTAACATATCTCTTTAAACTATCCCAAAAAATACTCGGATCAGATTCACATCGGGAGATTGTGCAGGCAGTCGATAACTGTATTTCTTGTGTCCTGCAACCATTTGGTCCCAATTCTTGCATTATGCAGGTATATTTTTGTCTGGTTTCTAGAATTAATTGACTTCTTAAAAATGTAAAAGTCTCATATAATAGTCAACTCATTATGACGTGAGTTTTATAAAATAAAATATTTAAGAGTAAAAAAAAAAAAATCCTTTAAATCTTTCTTGATAAGGAGTGTCCTAAACCTTCCCTGGTTTTTGCCTCCCTCCTCCCCTACCCTCCCTCAGAACCCAATGGGTTGGGAATGGCCCTTAGCCAAATCTTGCCTATCTGTGACACAAATGTCAGTGTACCCGGTGGAGTCACCCAGGAATAGCTGGCTGTTTTTATCGATCTTTGTTTTTATCCTGTGAATTTGCAATTTACTATATGAAATGTTACAAAAGTACTGTAATTAGTTTGAAAATAAATTGTTATGTGTTAAAATGACTATTGTATATTAATAAACACAGTTATTATGCTTTAATATTAACCAATTAAAGGATTGAGTTAGACTAAGTGATCTATTAATCTTATTTTAATTTAAAGTTATCATTTGATTTAAATGAGTCGCTTAAGATACCTCGAAATGTCAAAGTAAGTAATTATTTTTGTTTACTAGTGTGTTTCTTGTTCTCTATGATGGTTTATTAGGACTCAATATTTCTATATTTTTGTTTACCCTTCAATGTTGATGTAATTTACTGACAAATAATTAGATTTATTTGAATATGTTCTATTCTATTCTTATTTAGATATCACTTTAAATCTATTTAATTCTTTGCTTATAATCATAATATTATATATTCAAGGTCGTTCAAAGCTTAAATATCAGATGTTAAAATTAAATTTTATATTTTTCTCTACTATTACATTATCAATTTTTTTAAGTTTCTTTAAATTGGTTTACTACAACTGAAAAAAGTTCCTACTTCAACTTATTCTAAAGTACTATGATTTACTTATAACACATTATTTATTTACTTTAGCATTGAACAGTAGACTCATTTAATAGGAAAATAAGGCTAAAATTATAAAAGAAACTTGTACTTGTTTGTTTTTATTACCAACAATTCACATTCACTTATATCAAACTAAGTTATTATCTTTGATTATTCATCATTTTAATTTATTTATTTTATATAGGACAGAGACAAAATAAAATTGTTTTCCCTGATACATGGTAAAAATTGAACATGAGATATAAGTGTTATATAATGAATATGGAAAGGGGGGGAGGGGTATTAATATAAAATATTTGAATAATTGTTGGTTATTATAACAATTCATTGATATTCATATTCAATTAATGATTTTAATAATTATGAATTAATACAAAATTGTATTTCATAGAGAAAATAAAACTTATGAAAGAATAATAAATTATCTCAGCAGATTTGGGATTGCCACAACTGATTGAATGATAATAAATGAAACAAAGCCTGTGTTGAGTTGGCAGAACTGAGAGCATTAAAAAATGTCAGAAAGAGCAATTTCTTTGCAAATGTTTTTATAATTTTAAAACATATTTTTTACTTATTAGTCAAATGTATTCTGTTCTTTCAATTTGTTTATTGTTTTATAATGAAGGAGTTGGTTATTTTCAACTACCCATTGTTTTAATAACTTCAAAGTTAGTATTAATGAGTACTGAATACATTAGGATATGAAACATTTATACATCTATTTTATTAGTGTTGAAATATAATAAACCCAAATGGTCAATTTCAATAAAAGGTAATAACAATTGATATTATTGTTTATTAGCTTGCAAAAATAGTAAAGTGAAGCATAGATTATTAATAAAATTTTTATTTGCAAAATTGAGTTTTCTAACTTTTTTTTTTAAAGAATCAGAGTTACTATTGTTTTTCTTCTTTTCTATGATATATTATTTTCAATTGATTATTTATAATTCCATTAGATTGATAATTACTAGGTTAGAGGTTTTTTTTTAAAGTAGCTATGTTTTTTTTAAAAATTTTAATTTGTAATTAAATAATATTCAGAACTTGATGCAGATAATGCTTCATATGATGAAAAATCTGAGCTTATAAGTGTCTTTAAATTTAACAAACTTAAAATACTTTTGAAAGCAAAAGGAAGCTGAATACTTAATGAACCTTATTATCTAAGTAATGCAACTCTATTGTGTGCTATTTTTTGTACATTTTATATTGCTAGATTTCTTTTCTTTTGTAATGTACAACTAATATGTTGAAAACTTTAGTTTTAATTTTAGGTAAAATTACTGTGACTATTTTTGATTATTTCATGAAGTCTCTTAGTAAAAAGATACTATATATGTATTTTTTTAAATCATAAAATATGTGAATGAAATTTATCAATAAAACATGAAAAATAGCCTATATAAATGAATTTAAATACTTTGAAGATAGAATTATTAAAGGACATGGTGGAAAGTTTGGTAAAAAAATAAAAATATACAGTAACTTGATGAAAAGAGTTTTACCAATTGATAGGGATTTGTTTGTATAACAGTACAGATAATTTGATCAAAACTGGGAATTGAATTGAATTCAATTTATTGCATGGGAAATTCAATTTACTTTGTTAATTTTTTACTGTATTCACCATTTCCTAGATTTAATCTACTGTCAACAATTTCTGCATTAATAGAATAATGCTACTAATACTTGTTTAATTTAACAATTTACCAAAAAATGTTTTTCCTTAGTTTTTTTAAAATTCCATATGGTATATTCCTTTTGTAAACAATAATCATGAGATTGAATCAGATGAACACATATTGGGACTCTGAAATTAAACTGTCATATGCTTATGATATTAATATTTGGCGTGCTCGTCAGAAAACAGTTATTCTTTGGTTTTAACTGTTGCTAAATTAAAAATATGATCTTAATCCATTCATCCTACCCTTGTTGAAGTTTTGGGAATTAAAGCCACTTAATTATCAATAAAAATCATCTTCTGGTCAAAACATTTAATATCACAATTTATAGTTTATGTGCGTTTTTTAGTGAAATAAAAGTATATTAGCTTGGGTTTACTTATTGTTTAGTTTTAAATTAATTTTGCTAAACTTAATTTTATTATTATCATCTGGCAGTAGAGATGTAAAGAAAAACTTTTGTTGCAAAAGCTGAAGCTTTCTATTGATGTTCTCTGTATAATAATAAAATATAGAGTAAAAAATAAAATCAAAGTAAAAACCTATTCTTGATAGATTTTATTAAATATTATCTCTATAATTTAAATGGATCATTATTGTAAAAATATAGAATAGTGATTTTTTTTTTCAGTTCATTTTTTTTTTTTGTAGACTTGGAATGATGCAAGGCACTAAGCATGGTGCTAAAGGTGCTGTCGAGTCAGCAACAGCATGCTTAGACCAGGTGAAGTCGTTGCTGTCCTCCCAGGCCAATCCATCAGACGAGGCCGCGCTGTCAGTGAGAATGTCCCTGGTTAAGGTATATAATTTTCGTCCATTACTATATTTAGACAAAGCACCCCTTCCTGTGCTCAGTGGACCCTCCTAATATATAATGCCACATGTGCTGGAGTTTTTGTTGCTCCCTCCTGGACTACCAGCAGCTCATAATAAGCTCTTGAGTTATTTTCGGCTAATACCTTGTCTTAATAATAAAATATTCTGTTCTCTTGCTGTCTCCTTCTTCTGGGTTTTCAAAGGTCTGGTGTTGGTTTTTTTTCAAATATGATATTTGAATATGAACTAAATAAAAATTTAAAAAAAAAAAAAAAAAATACCATGATTTCCATTATAATTCAAACCTTTTTTTTTTTTTAACATTGTTTTTTATTTCTCTATTTCCAATACAAATTTAATAGACTGCTTCTTATACTATGATTTATTTCCTAATTGTGGAATTTTGATTTTGCACTTTTACATTTCATATTTATTTTTATTTTTCAATTTCTTCTTCTGATCATTTTATTTTTATAATTTTTCTCTTTTTCTTCTCTATTTTTTTTTTAACTTCATCTTCATGTTGTTTCTTTTTATTTTGCCAGTCATTGCAAGAAGACCTTTCTAAAAAGAAAAGGGAATTGGAAAGCCTGCAATCAAATGGAGGGCAGACAGAACAGTTACAAATGTTAATTACAAACATAAATAAGGTAGGATGGTGTGTGAATTATATCAATTAGTCTCTCCGTCTTTAATTTAAAAAAAGACGAAAATTAGATATAGCTTTGTTCAGATCATAAATATTCTCTTAATACTGTGATATTTTTCTTTAATGTTAAATTAACCTACTCTTTTCATTTCTTTAATCAATAGTAAATTATAGAATCTTATTTTATCATTATTTATGTGTTGATAACAGTGGTGGTTTAAGTGATAGTTTTTTTTAGGCTCAAGAAAATCTCTCTGAACACAAAGATTACCTCAGTAGTAAAATAAATTCCTTACAAAGACTTTTAGCACAGCTTGAATGTGTAATGGCCTGGGTCAATGAAGTGAAAACAAGAGTTAATATAAGCAAGGAGTTGTCACCAGCGGAGAGAACCAGAATTCTAGATAACATCATGGTAAATAGTTTAGGGCCTACCTTTATTTTAGATAATACATTTAAATTATTATCCTTTAACACTATAATAAGCAGGTACTTAAAAAAAATAGTTATTAAGAACACGATAGAATTAAGTATTCAATAACAAGCCGTTACTTAAAATTTATTTATTATAATTTTATACTTTATTATTAAGTTCATATTATATTCAATTTATTTATATCATTATTCACTTTTTTAAATTTTTAATTATTTTAATCTTTAAATCAGATTAAGTTATATTGATCATGTACCTCATTTAATTGTTATTTTATGTGGAATTCATTCTTACAAATATTGCTGTATGTTTGGGGTGTTTTGGTGCTTTTAAAGTTTTCTGAGTTCATTATCTGATTAATAATTAAACAGTGTTTCTACATCAGTTGTTCCCAACCTGGTGAAGTCCGTGGCCCACTAAGCTAGAAATTAAAAGGGAGGGGGTAGGAAATACCCTAAGTCCCCTCCCTCCTACTCAAAAGCCTTTGTGATGCTTGAATATGAAAATAAAATACTTGCATTATTATGAGGTGTCTGCATTGAGTCAGAGTAGTAAATACGCATTATTAAAAATATATAGTGTAAATCATTAACAAGTAATTCTTAAGTCATAAAATCAAGAACAAAAAAAAAAGTGAAAACATTTTTGTTTATTGATGAATACTTTGTCAAAAATTTATTGTTGAATGAAAATTCCCTAAAATATATTCCTAAGAAGTTTAAACCATACACAAGTTTTTATCATATAAAATAATTATTTAAACTTTTTAAGAAACTTTAATTTAAAAACTGTATTCATTGAATATACTTGGCCCTTCTCATTTAATGAATATCACTTTAAAAATCTAATTAATTTAGGAAATATTTTACTTTTGCTACTAGACGTTCCCATGATCGTCTAGCGAGGCTCTGCATGGTGGAAACCAATGCATTTAATGCTCTTTTTTATTTTATTTTATTTTTTTGTTGCAAGATTCACTGATTTGAGCTTATATTTTTATTATCTGTGACTTTATACCATAACTGTTTTATTTGGTCATTGTTAAAAAAAAAATTATTTAAGTCATTAACATTATGGTTAATTTAATTTCACAAATTTTTATTTAAATAATTTTAAAATAAATTTTGAAACTGATTTATCTGAATTATATTATATAACTATTGAGTAAAGTTGAACATTCCTTGATTACTTTTCATAGAGAACCTTGAAGTTCTTTTCCATTGCCAAGTACTTAATCATTATTAAGAGGAATATTTTTGAAATAAAAGTTCTTTAGAATTAAAGTCCATTTTATAAAGTTTCTTAATAATCGTAGTGCTTATTAGACACTCATTATGGAAAAATTTATTTAAAAAAACTATCATGCCAGATCTAGTACAACGGTTTTGCCAAAACAGTAAATGTTC
The DNA here is from genome assembly GCF_000696795.3 of Halyomorpha halys. Classification (NCBI taxonomy): domain Eukaryota; kingdom Metazoa; phylum Arthropoda; class Insecta; order Hemiptera; family Pentatomidae; genus Halyomorpha; species Halyomorpha halys. Next base: position 847,770 of record NW_027111717.1, read on the forward strand.
TCATGACTGCAACTATCATACATCATGACAGTGGTTAATTGTAAATACAAATAATAGTTATTTATCATAGTTAATAATATTATGCATTTCTTATTAAGTCAATTATCTTCTTTTAAAATGTTAAATATATTCTTTTAAAAACTCTTAAGTCTATTTCATTGTGTATTTATTCCTGCAGACTTGTATTTATGATCGTGAGGCTGAGGTAAAAGAAGTCAAAGAAAACTTCAACAATTTAGACAAAGAATGCAGAGGGGATATGCCTGCTGATTTGAGGGTAAAAATAATATTATTTAACTTGCTATTGTATTGAGGTAACAAAGTTAATTTCACTTGTTTCATTTCTAGGAGCAAATAAGAAAGCTCACTGAAAATTGGCAGTATTTGAAAAATCGTGGTGAGCTGACTCCTTCTAAGATCCCAGTGCTCCAATCGCCTATTATGAACCGCCAAGCTAGTCCACTGATTCGCAGGAGTCCAGCACTAAGCAAGAAATCTGAGTCCGAGTTGCTGACATCTTCACCGTCGCAAGCAGTAAAAGGTAAGATATATTGATAATTATTATTTCAGTATGTTCCTGTTTATTTATTTTAATTATTGAAGATCACTATTTATTTTTCTAAATTACTAGATTTTCTTTTTTGAATGTATGATTTGAATAACCATTGAAATTTCCCTTTAACTTTATATTGCTTTAAAACTTCTCTTTGTATTTTTTTCAATAGATAATTTCAAGTATATATTAAAATATATACCCAACCATCTCCTTTATAATTTGAAATAATACGGTCAATCATTTGTATATATAATAAATTATATATTGTATTAACTCATGAAATATTAAAACACTTGAAAATATTGCGATTATTTTATTGATCTGAAATATAAAAAATTTAAAGAATATCTGCTCTTGTAAATTGTATAAAATTTTAATTCAGTTAGTTGAATAAAAATATATTATTATATTGCCTTAGGGGAAATGCTCTGCATTTATTTAATGTTCAAGTAAAGTGGATTTATCAAGTGCATGTATAACAACTGATTAGTAGTTATTCACATATTTGTATTTTTAGTGCATGTTAACTGATGTTTACAATATTTTTTTCGGTTTTGGTAACAAGTATGCTGTTTCATTTAACTGCTTTTCATTAGACATTTCAGAAGCATTGCTATTGGTCGATTCATACCGAACGCAACAGATAAAACTCTGTTAGTTAATTAACAACAAGTATTTTAACTGTATTAAATGTAAAACATTACATGGTAAACTCTAATTAACATCAAATAAAAAATGTTTTTTTAATTTTGAATGAATTGCTATTTGAGAAGCAGCTTACTATTTTTACTACTTAATTTAATTAGTTTTATTGATTTTCTTCTGTTAGTGTGTCTTCTGAAACAATGAGAATATCATCCTCTTTATTTTTCTATAAATCATATTGCTGGTTACTTTGGTTATATTTAGTGTTAGCAACAGGGTCAATGGTGGCTGAGCTTATGACTGCTCGAGTTGGGCAAACATTATATGATTGACAACTGAATTTTTAGTCATAAAAATTAATTATGATTAATTGTGACTGATGTACAATGATCATTCGGAAATTAATAAATTTTTCATAGATACTTAACGGCTAATTACTAAAAAAATTTTTCTTATTTGTGATTTATATTTTATTATAAACTCATATTTTGATTCAATAATTTCTGTAATTAATTTCAGTGTTTTATTTTTCTGTTCATCTGTGAGTTTAAAGTTGCTAATTATATGTAATTATTTAAATTAGGAAAATCCTTCTTCACAACATAACCTTTTGTGTTTATTTCTTCATAGCTTTACTTTGATTAATGACAAATATTGCGTTAATTTCTTTTTAAAAATTTGGTTTTTATTCAGTTAAATTTTTATTTGAATAAATTCTTATCTGACTAATTTTTGATCTGATTTGATAACTAAAAATATATTCAAAGTTTTTAAACTTTTTTTTCAAGGAGATAACTTTAGTCATTTTGGATAATTTTATATTCATGATTAAAAATTCCTAATAAGTATTTAGTATTTTAAGTTATTAGTTGTCTTGGTTTATTTGATATTTTGTTTTCTTTGATCCAAAATTACTAATGGAGTCCTTTAATAAAGTTTTAATGAAGGGATATTGATGATTTTTTCTATTGCAATTTTCTAGATATAATAAAACTTTATTTTGTTTAGATTAACTAGGATTTTTCACGTTTATTAATAATATCTTGTAAGTAATGAGACAATTATTTTGGATTTTATTTATAATGCATACTATTTGTATTTTAATTTGTACCAAATCTTTACTTATCTGGTTCAAATCTCAATTTTAACTGTAGTTTAAATGTAAAATCAATTATCAAGGTAAATATAATATTGCTGTCAAGTGAGAATTATTATGAAGAATCTTACCACTCGTGGTTGTCCCTACACTATTCATGTATTGTTGCATGATCAATTTAAATTTTTTTATTTCTGTTTATTTTATTATTATTTCATTATTTCATGTAATTTCTTCACTTTTATAAGATTATTTTTATAAATTAATTTTCACAATGTGGTATGATTAGTAACACCCTGATTAAATAATATAGATAAGGTCAGAGAACCTGATGTAATTACTACCAATACATCCGTACAAACTTTATTGTAATTTCTTCCATATCAGTAAAATCTGATTTAGTATAGTTATACCAATTGTGTCTTCTTCTTCCTCTCTGTTCTACATCTTCATTGCTTATTACTTAGTTTTATTGATTCCACCCCTCTACCTATATGCTCATTACATCCAATATGGTGCTATCGTCTCAGGAGCATCATTACGACAACTTATTGGTGGGAAGGAATAAAATCTAAAATTTTTGGCCGTTCTTATGTGGAGTATTTCCTGAAATTAAACCTTTTACTAGATATTTTTTGGGAAACTGACTTCTCAAATAGATTTTAGTTTCTGTAAGGCCTCCTCATATTATAAAGGGGCCTAATCTTGGTGTTTTTTGAAGCAGTTTTAAGTATAATGAATGATATTTTACTATGTAATTTTCGCAGTTTGATAAAGGTTCTCAAATCTCCAATTACTTAATTTTTCGGGTTTTCAAATGGTTGGGAAGAGGAAGGAGGAGATAATTCTCCTGCCCTTACTCCTCCCTTAATGATAGCCTTGATTTTACTTCCAAGATGCAGTTTATGCAATTCATCATTGCCTATTCATTTAGATTCTCCAGGTGATACGTTCTTTTTGGTTAAATATTCTACATAAAATTGAATTTTTAATAAGTACAGTACATTGAGAAATGTAATAGTTTTGTAAATTCTAGCTTTTACTGAAAAGAAGGTGCAAATGAAATAACTGTATTTTTTTCCTATTGCAAAAAAAACAACCTTATTTTCAATCAGATTTCTCTTTTCCCGGTAATAGTGTATCCTATATAATTCTCAGATATCACTCAACGTATTTCGCGTTTCATGTATCTATACTACCGAAGTCATGACCGATTCTACATTTAATACATTTTATTGTTCGTATTTATTTTGTGATCTAATTTTTTATAGAATTTTATCAACTTTTTTTCATTCAATACCAAACAAATTATTGGCGTATCCAAACACGGCTATTTTACCACTTAGAGTTAGACCTTTTCCGGTACGGATTGGTTTTTTATGACGTATTCACAAGCTGAATCAAACGAAAATATGGGAAGTGAGTCTACTTGTTCTAAACCTGAACTGTCTTCGAACCTTTCGAAATAAAAACTCTGCTCAATCAAAATAAACAGCTTATAGCGGTAAATATAAATAAAATAATATTAAAAATATAAATATTTGGCAATTTACGATATAATGTCGATGAACTATAGCGTTGTATCTAATGAATTAAATATATTTTTAAAAATAGAAATTTATTATATTAGAAAAAAGTTGTTAAATACTATAAACTATTAATAAAATTAATTACTATTACTATAGACAATATATTAATTATATATGAATTTCTATATAGAAATATATTACTGACAGTTGGAGATAATTAATTTATTCAAACCAAAAAAATTAAATGTGCTTAAAAATCGGCATTTAGGTCTTAAATGAAAGAAAGAAATTTTTGTTCTTTTTTTTCTGTTTCTATAAAAATTCCTATTTTAAGGTTTCTGAAAATGTGAGAAACGAATATAAATATAGAACCTGCCTTGAATACTGTTTAACTGAAGATAACATTTTAGCAAGGTAAAAGTTTGTACATATGAATGGTATCGAGAGTTATCGGGCGCTCTTGGCTGTTTTTGATTTTCAAGTCTCTCTATTTCTCCTTTAGTTAGTTATCAAATTCTTTCATATTAAATATTTATCCAATTTTGTTTTATTTCTATTAACAATGCAAAATGGTCAATTGTTTCAAATAAATCAAGTTAAGGTACTTATGGAAGCTTTTTTAAAAATTTGGCATTTCAGCCCTATCAGGCTATTTCAATGAGAATAAAACCTAACTTATTTAAAAGATCATTTAATTTTAAGTTTTTGACAAAATCGAAAATGCACTTCGGTGAGTCTGTGTTGTCGAAAAATTTGCTGTAACATTCTTAGAATATATATATTTTTCTTAACGTTTCCTTTCAAATAATTATTTTAACTAGTCTGTTATTTATTTCTGTTGATAACTCAAAGTTGTTTAGGTAATAAATTCTTTAATCTCAACAGGCCCCATATGTTACGGCCTCATATCTATCCATGGCCCCTATAATCCTTAACGCCTATATCCTTAACGCCGGTCCCGCTTTTCTCTTAAATATTTGGAATGCTAATTCAAATCAGCAAATTTCTGGTAGTACCACAGGCCCTGAACCGTGCATGCCTTCCGTGCTAAATGGCTTCGGTTAGAGGAACCCTTATAGGATGAGATGCTTAAAATTCTCCACGTCAGCTTAAGGAGCTCTCACCACCGTCGCGGGAATGTAAAGCTGCGTTTTAAAACGTGTACTTACGTTCCACGTCTGGTTGTTGACAGTCCAGGTTTACTAAACCTTGCAGCTCCTATAGTTCCCTTTTAATAATTAAAGTTAAATGTGCGTTTTAGTTTTTGTTTTAAGTGGTAAATTGTTTGACAGTCTGATTAATCAGCAACACCTTTCATACGATGTTTCGTTCCTTTAATTATTATTCTTAACTTTATTATATTATATCATTAGTTTTTAATATAACCGTCGAACATCAAACGTATCCAATCCTTTCAATCTAAAATTCTTAGAACCACAATTAATCCACCCTATTACGTTTCCAACAGAGCACTACATCATGACCTACATATCCCTTTTGTCCTTGACCTCATACCAACCGAATTCTCAAAATTATATATAAACCTTTCCAACCATCCTAATCCTTTGGTTTAAACCTTATCTAGTTCCACTCCTACCTACAGCCCACCTAGAAGGTTGAAACGGCAGTGGCCAAGAAACTAATTAAAATAAAAATGGACAATTGGAGTTCTGGCAATGGTCAGATTCTCCACTCAAGTTGAGTGTTTGCGCATTTGCTCAGCCTCCACTGGCTCACTACCGAGGGATGCGCTGGGATCTTTTGAGCTCTGCTCTATCCCTCAGTGATCTTTCATCACTATTACCTATTGCCCACAACTGTGTGGCAGATTGTAATTAATATCTATCAATAAATAAAAAGTATTATAAGAAAAAAAAATTTAATATATATTTCTTACATGCACAAACAAAATGAAATATTTATTTTCAAAATATATATACATGAACCGGTATTAAACTGTAATGTTATTTTTATAAATTTGAAGGGGAACGTCATGGCTGTGGTGAAGAAGAAAAAAATAGCCGTTTCCTTCAAATTCACACACGGTCAAATCATCAATAGTAAAATGTTGTTTATATAAACTCTCATACTTAATTTAAAACTGATAATTAGTTTAATAAAATCGAGTAGGATGTACTGATTATATCCATTAAGTATAATTAAGCTACAGTAGTCCCTATTTATAAAGATATCACAATAAAATAGGATTAATTATGGATTTGCTTATCATCGTTATTATTAGAAAATAATCTGTTCTTTGGCGATTGTTTTGTTCAATGACTGGTGAGATTTCTTATTAAATTACATTATAATCCGAGAAAAAATAAAAAATAATTATTATTTAAGATGTTATTCGAAGATTTTTACAGCCTAGAGTCTCTCATGTAGAATTATATAATAAAACATTCAACTCGGGCTTCTTCACGACTAATAAAGATTGGATCATTTGAATGTACAGTAGGTTTTGACAAGTAAATATCAGTCATAAATGAATATATTTTAGTTACTGAAAAAAATAAAATAATTATAATAGATAACGTATAATATAATAGAAGACGTAACGGTTAACGAATGTCACTGATGTATTTCTTGGGTTTTTGTCATTTGTTTACAAGGTTAAGCGATTTTTAAATAACATTACATCCAAAAACAGTAATATATAATTTTATATAACATGACTTGGACGGACGAATGACAAACAATAAAAATACGCGTCAGATTCAAAAATGTCTTTGCACATTGCTGATATAGGACTGAATAGTTATAGCGGGTTTCATAAATTGCAACCTATCAGTTCATCCTGCAACTGGCGTGAAAAATAACCTAGCGAGGAAAAGATAAACTTGTGATGATTTTTGACGAAGAAATGACACCTCGGAAACAGTTCTATTTAGCTTATACATTATTCTTATTATTGTGGCATAAAAAAGAGGGTTAATTTTTAGATTTGGAACAGTAAATTAAATGGTACTGTATCAAAATTTGTATTTGATTTCAAGGTCCTTTGAAAATAAAAAGTTGAAAATGTTGTGCCCGGATAATGTAAGGGAATGGCGTTTCTACCTTTAAAACTTACTTTTTCACAACTTTGATTTATTTAATTAAATTATTAAATGATGTCGAATGTAGAAAAAGTTAGATAGTTAATCGATTATATTTTTCATTACGATATTATTTATGGAAAGTGGCTGTACGTTGGAGACAGCGTTTTGGGATAAAAGCTTGTATAGGATTAGTTATTTTAACATTATTGAAGTTAGATATTCTATCTCTGGTGTGCAATATAATGGGATATTTTTCCGTTCTGATTTGGCGAAATTTTGACTAATTTACTTTTGCTTCCACTTTCCTCAACATCCTCTTACCATATATATGTAGAATATAAATTAAGGGGGTGTATTACGATCGTGAGTAATTTCGATTTCTGTATTGAAATGTACCTCTTGAAGTCCTGAGTCCAAATATCCAAGTCTCCCAAACTGGTCTGTACATGTTTATGTGAACATGCATGCTCCAAAAGTCGTACGAAACTGAAATTGCATGTTTAGAGTAGGTGATATTAAGGCAAATTTTTCGTTAAAATCGACCTTCCAGAAGTGACTCTTTAGGGGTATTCATGATCTGTGGTTTAACATGTTAAAGCGTGTTAAATGGAAAAACTCATGTTAAATCGAAAAAAATTGCCTTTTTTTACATTAAAAACATTGATTTTTTTTTTTTGGATCGTTTTATTTTTTCAAAAAACTGTACGTTAAGGGATTAATATAAATATACACAAAGCATATCAATAGAAAATTCTCCTTTGATCTTTTTCTGAATATCCATGTTTTTCGAAATAGTAAATTTAAGTAATCAATAAAAAAAAAAAAAACTGCATTTGTATAACTGAAGGTATTATGTAACTTAATTGATCTTATTTGTATGAATTTAGAGCTTTGGGTCTTTGTTTATTTTCGTAAAATACTGGCTTTAGCAATGTATATACATGGATAAAGGATATAAATGTAAACAGATAAGAGGTGAGAAGGATAGACCTTGATTTTATAAGAGACATGTGCCTTCAACTATAAACCCTTAGATAAAGGAGGCCATGGCAAACCAATGGGTAGGGTCCAGTATCAGAATAATGTCACCCCTACAAAGATTTATATATTATTCCTTTTTTCACTTCTGTTACCCTCTTCTGTAGCTTATATCACTTTATAGAATGGTATGGAGATATTTTTTTCTTCGTTGAAGAAAATGTTTGTGGAAGTTCTGAGCCAAACTAAATAGAGATAGAGAATTCATTTTATATTGATGGCCTATATATTGGTAGGTTTTTGATTTAAGTTTATGATGTGATTTTTGCTAGCCTAAAAGTTCAATACCACTTGAAACCTATTATCTTATGCAAAACTTTAACACTAAACCCTATAGATTACTATAATCTTTCAATTTCCTATATATATATATAATAGGAGGCATACATTCCTTCTATGTGTCTTATACTATGTATATATTGGTAATTAATCTGTAATCATATGGGAATAAGAAAAAAAATAATCTTTCTTGTCTACCAATCGGTCATGGCTTATTCTTTAATCCAGAAGGCTTGAAATTATGTGCGATAACTAATAAAACCAAAATTTATTGTTTTTGTCCTAAATTTTAAGTTTATTTAAATTATTATTTTTTAAAATTTTAAATATCTGTTTTAAAATTGTTAATGAACATAATATTTTTTATTGTTCACTGTACAATACCATATCTTTGTATTAGCCATGTAAAAAAACAGCATTTAAGAAATAGAAATCGCATCGCTCTACGCTAAAATAGGATAGGATAAAACAACGCAGTATAATGGAAATTTATTTGACCATACTCAAAACCTTTTTTGTTTTCGTTTTCCTGTAGGTACATATGATTCATTCCTTTTTCTAACAATGAAATTATTTTGTTTGTTATAAACTAAAACAAAATTATAGTATATAATGTTAATTCTATAAATTGAATTGTTTCTTAATTTTTTTTTGTTTCTTTCATTCTTCAATCACATCATTATTGCTATTATTTCTTAATTATATTATTTTGATTATTATTTTTATACTAATTAGTTTTTATTAATTAAAATTATTAAATAATAATAATGTTGAAAATGGTCAGGGGCATCTGTTATGCTCGAGACAAAACCAATTCATTATCAATTATTAAAATCAGTTATTACAATAACCATGTAATGCCTACCAGACGGATCTGGTTATAAAGTTATATTTAAATAAAATGTTAACAGTGATTTTAATTACTTAATTTAAAATAAAT
>NW_027111717.1:856946-857910 GCF_000696795.3 Halyomorpha halys
ATGACTTCAAATAGGGCTGCTCACAATCTTATAGTTATAACATTTAACATGGTAAAACATTTAACATTTAACACATCATGAATACCCCTATTATGTAATCGTAAGTGAAGGTGAAGGTGTGATAGACGCACCGCACCAGATTTGTTCACTACTTCTTGAGAGACTTTATGTTTTATACGGGATTATCCTTAAGAAGTAATGTTGTCCTGTATCAAATTGGGACACAGCCTTTTCGTTATAATATAAGTGTTAAAGGGTTAAAGTTAGTAACTGGTGAAGATAATGGTGAAGGCGAAAGAAAATAAAATTGAATTGTGGAAGGGGTGGGAGGAAGGGATGGATGACTAGACTGGAGAGGGGAGATAAGGGAATTCAGAAAGTGACGAGGTTTGTACGCTTTGTTTTTCTTAGCGCTTCTTTAATCTCACAACAAACAATTTGATACTTGGCGTCTTCTGGGCTTCCTTTATACAGCTCTCTCCGCTGTCTCGCTCTTATTGAATCATATTTCTTTAATATTTTCTTGTCTTCATTTTATTTATTCCATAGTACAGACTTCAGGGATATAATTATTTGTAATGTCAGTGATTTTAAAATTGCTTGTTTCCGTTATTTATCTCTCAAATTATCGTGATTTCAAGTATTTATTTAGTATTTAGCTGGAACGAATTTCTTTTAAACCTTTCTTTCACTGTGATATAGTCAGTTTTCAGAAAAAACAAAACAAAAAAAAACAGTTTATTCGACTCAATAGGTTCATGTCCTCTCAGATTTTTTAAATATAATTTATAAATTTCTTGCTTCGTTAAGACTAACTTTATATATTTCATTTTATACCAGATCGGCCTGGTATGGGCCTTGCATGTTTGATATAACCGTTATATTATATATATATTTTTAATTTTAAATAAGCATGCGAATTGGATCATATTATATTTTATTTTATACCAGATCGGCCTGATGG
>NW_027111717.1:858215-860672 GCF_000696795.3 Halyomorpha halys
CGTACAAAAGACACCCTAACTATATAAATGTTATTATTAAAATAAAAAAAATAAATAAATAGATAAGAATAATGCTTCTTAATAAAAAGAGGAAAGTAAACTTAATAACAAAAAATAATGATATTGATACACTTAAATAAAACAAACAATTGCCCTCTAATAGTAAAAAGAAACAAATTAATTTGAAAAAGGGGCAAGAGAAGAAAAGAGAAAAAAAAATGAGTAATAATAATAAATAAAATAGAGGTAGTGCGACTATGAATTAATTTTATATCTATTAAAATTTATAACAGAATGTCCTGCATCAGTCTGGGCTTCAGTCTTCGGGTTGAGGTTGGGTTTCCCAGGTTGTAGGTCACTGCTCCTTTAACTGTCGGCAACTGGGAGTGGAACTTCATGAACCGTTTTTTTTTATGTAATCCTCTATTGACTCCATCTGTAATTCGCGATGAAATTGGCTATTTCTTATGAACCAAAGAGCATTAACTGTGATTCTTAGGACTTTATTTTGAAAAGATTGTAGTTTTTTCCTTTTCGTAAAGGATGCCGCTCCCCAGAAAACACAGCCGTACATCAGCAGTGGTCTGAGAATTGTTTGAAATATAAGAACAGTTGTTTCTGGTTTTAGTTTGGAATTTCTGTTTAGGATAGGATATAACATTGCTAACCTAAAGACTAACTTGAAAAACGGGATTCATATTATAGTAAAAAAAAAAAATTGTGTTTGATTTGGTATTTGTATAAATTGTTATCTTTGTAACATTAAATTTCCTTTGCTTGTCTTCTTGTTTTACTCTTTTGTGTCATTGATTATCTTCTTAATTTCTTGTTATACTGTTTTTTTTTTCACTCAATGTGTTATAGTTGTTATCCCTTTTTTTGTTTCTACCAATGATGAATGCCTGAAATTTCGGCCGAAATGTCAGCATAAATAAAATGAGTTTCATTTACTTGCGTCCATTATTACTCCACTGACCGCATCCTTAGGCTATCTCACAAATTAAGAAATATTGATGTAGTAGTTGTATTGATACCTTGGCCGATTATTCACTAGTACATTTTGATATATTTCTGATATTTATTTGTATTATATTATAATAAATAATTAGTTTCAACCAGTGAGTATTACCATTAATTCTTAAACGAATTTTCATGATAATGTCTATAAAATTCTTTATATATAGATATTGTTATACAACTCACTTTTAGGACACTTCTTAGTTCAAGTATACGGATACCTGAAAATATATGTTGTAGGGGGCGCAAATTTACGATAGTGGGTTGGGCTGGGAAGGGGGTCTTGGATATACGATGCCTTCTGTATACAGGACTGCTCTTCCTTATAACAAAAATATTTTGTAACACATTTAACATATACTTTTTAATCAGGTTATGAGCAGATTGTCCATGCCTAGTTTTTAGTTTTGTGTAGTATTTGCGTATTACATATTTTAATATCAGTATAATAAATTGTATCACTACAGCCAATGAAGAGTCAGGAGTTCATTACTTTGTAACGAAATGATTTGTCAAAGATTACGTTCAACGGTCAGATTTTCCTCGAATCCACTTTATAGAGGATGGGTTAAGGAGAAGGGCTCCTGGACCCAGACTTCACTCATGACCTCAATAACAGAAGAAATAATTATCTGTTACAGTAGTATTCGAACCCCGGTTCCTCCTTTATTTTAACCCCTTAAATTGTATGCTCTAGTTAATTCGAGAGGCGTTGTACGAGTATTTTATGCTGCTATATTTTTTCACACTCGAATATTATCAAGAATTGAAAATAACAATGATTTTTTTTACTTCTTTCGTACCCTCCATTGAAAATAAGGAATAATTATTATAATTGAATAACAATGATTTTTTTTTTTTTCATAACCCCTATTTCTGAATTTCATTTATGGTTTTTAGCATGAATATATATTCTGGTCCTGCACTGTTTCCTTCTTCAGAAAAAAAACTGTTTCTAAACCTAAAAAAAAAAAAACTTATTCCCTAAATTCGTGTGCTGGCACGTCGTTTCTGAGTTTTTATCAGGTTCGTTGCCAAAACCAGAAACTCCAGAGGTTCGCACCGGAGGGGACGCTGGTGTAAGGGTCCTGAACAGTGGATTTCTTTGGTGCTGTAGAGAGTCGAAAAACTTTATGTGCCTGCGTTGGACTTATTCTTTATTATACTTATATGAACTTAGGCACAGTGGTTAGTTCGAAGAGCTCGTGTAGATGATCTTTCTTCAGCGATGTTGGCCGCACAATCTTCCGCAACACTGTATCTTGGAAGTGTTGTAGATGGCACTGTGTCCCTTCTCTGAAATGGGTCTCAAAATGCTTTTATAAGTTTGGAGTTTGAGCCTTAGTGAGAGTACTGGTGATGATAAAAGGTGATGTAACCAGTATGATCTGAGACGGACTCGTTTGGTCCTCATAACAATGATTCATTCTCTTATATATA
>NW_027111717.1:862392-871437 GCF_000696795.3 Halyomorpha halys
ATATAACCGTTATATTATATATATATTTTTAATTTTAAATAAGCATGCGAATTGGATCATATTATATTTTATTTTATAAAACATGAACATTTATATTTAATGATAATTATTTTAAATTTTTAAACGTTATAAAAATTAATTTGTTGGAAAAGCGCTCCCGTATAACTTAATTACTTTTCTTCTGAGATTAATCCAATTCTTCAAAATTGGAGTTTCCTCGTTACATATTCTAAAGAAATAAAATAATTAAAGCTTTTTAAATTACATATATATGTATGCATTCACTACGTGTGTATCATATACCTTTATATATGTATCTTAAGTTTGTTGCAAAATTAAAAAAAAAAATTATGACCCCTAAGGGTCATTAGTGGATCATATTACAGTTTTTTAAATAATGTATAGTGGAATAAAAAATACTTTTTTAGAAAATTCATCAATTTTTCCACTTTCATCGTCCTGGAAGGAGAGGGGTTCAATTGAATTAGCTTTCTCAGGGACACATTTATTGCAAACTCGCTGGTTCGTTGTTTCTTGTAATGAAGTTATGACTTTTGGATGAGCCGAGGAAGGCGGTTTTACTGGCTTCGAAATTCAGCCTTAGGGGATCAACTTTTATTTCTTTGGGAGTCCCACGAAATGAAAACTTGACCCTCCTCTCTCCTCTCCCGACCATGGTTAAAATAGGGTGGTAATTTGTAGATAATCCCCCCGCATGTCAGGAACGACCTGGAAGGATTTAAAAAAAAAATATATATATATATATTAAATAAATGAAAGGATTAAACAAGGAGCCGAGACACGCGGTCGTGGATTCGCGAGGCTTCATCGTAGTTATTTTTTATTTATTTATTGATATTTACAACTGTATAAAAAATACAACATGTAAATTTGTTCATAATGACATAATGATAATGGTATGATACAGCATGTAGAGAAACTACCCAGTAGTAGAACTATAAAAACATTTTACGATATAAGGTCACGAGGCCATCTTCTTTTCAGGCGCCTCTGAGGATTGCCAGGAATGGAAGAGGAAGCAAGGTTAGAAACTAGTGGGTTTGGTTGGTTAGGGAGTTTATAATGGAAGGAATGATTTTGTAGTTATTAAAAGTATGATATCAGGAAAACCTGTTTTTATTTATTTTTATCCAATATATTAAGGAGATAAGATTTTTTTTTTTTGCTGGTCGGACTCACATTTTCACAGGTGGTTAATTAACTGTGTCTTCTACATCTTTATATGCTGAATAATAAATATGATCATATAATTAATAGAATATAAAGATAATATTTAGCCTGTAAATATGAAGAAGTGATGGAGAATGGTGGAAAACGCATAAATTCTTGAAGTTTGAAGGTTGGCGGGCTTATGCTAAGTGCGTTTTTTCATTTGAGCCTAAATATGACAGCCTTATAGTTGAAAGTATGAAAAATTCTATAAAATCATTGTTAGTATTTTCAATGTTGATTTCATAACAATTTAGCATTAAATATAACAGTGAAGAGCATAATATCAATTCTCGTAAACTGCTCCATTTTTGAAAAATAAAAATATTTAAATTTTTTAACGAAAAATATCAAATGTACTCTTATGTTCAAATTGGAGTTGGTCAATCTTTCAACTAATAGGCTCATTAGAAAAATTAGTGCGGGAAAATATTGTCACTATGAATAATATAGATGAGAAAATAGTTGACCATAGATAATATGGTTGAGGGTTCGGTCAGCAAATAACATAAATAAGTTAAGAGAACTTATTTAATAGTTCCAACGTTTCGGCCAGAGTTTCTAGCCTTCATCAGGGCTAAGAACAAAGAGCAAGACAACATTTATATTTTGACCGAACCCCAACCATCTTCTCATATAATTTATACACGGCCAACTATCTCTCATCATTAAAAAAAATAATGTGATGAAGGAAGTAGAAAATATAAATTTTTATTTGTTTTAAGCCCTGATGAAGGCTAGAACCTCTGACCGAAACGTTGGCACTATTAAATAAGTTCTTCACCATCTTCTGCTCATATGAATAATATTGAAATATCTATTCTGAAATGAGCAAAGATTAATTTTAATTCAAAGTTGGCCATATAGTTATATAAATAATTGGAAACTATTTTCCGTTTTTTTCTCTTCCTTGAAAATCGCAGTAGCCCTTTGTTTAAAAAGGCTTCCTTCCTTTCGCCTAAGAGGCCACTCTGTTATTCTCAATCCTCCTGTAAAGCCGTATCTTTCAGGATCCCTTTTCTTCCAAGTCCTCGTATCTTCATTTATATTGTAAGGTTTAAAAGTCAACAGTCCTGCTTTTTTCTCTAATCGCAGATTACTTATGTTTCTTGAGGTACTGGTATACACTAAAATGTATTTTGATGTATGAAAATCATTATTAGACAGATTGTAGAAAGATGTTCTGTTTAATAACTTATAAAGTTTACAAAGGTAGAGAGGTCTGTCGCAGATCCCTGCCTACATTACTTCGAGTATGGTGGAATTTCAGCTACGTAAAAATCTTCGGTTAAAGGGATCGGATTTTGGCTGTTCTCTGGACATGGTGCATTTGTTGCGTTTTCAGTTCTGTTAATATATAGATATAAGAAATTAATTACATTTTAATAATGTTTTATGAGAACATTGAACAAAATTAATGTAATCTTAAATGCTTCATAATAGATTTTTTTTTTTATTATTTATTTAATGTGATTTACATATGTACAAGTAATCAATATAATAACTAAAAATGTTGTATGTTTCATTTACACTTGAAAATCTTGGGAAGGAACCACCCATTGGTGGTACTTCAAGCATTAATTTAAATTTGAAGGTCCCGTGGCCATCTTCTTTTCAGATGCCTCGGAGGGTTATCAGGGATTCTTAAGGATGAAAGATTAAGAATTAATGGGTTAGGATGGTTAAGGAGTTTGGAATGAAAAGACGCATATCTGTTTTTGGCCAAATCTGCAACGAATGGGATGTTAAGGTCTTTGTGGATGAGTTTATTTGTAACGTAATAAGAAGCATCACGGATTTTACGTAGGGTTTTGGATTGTAAGGATTAGAACATAATAGATACATGCCGGTTTTTATCTCAGTTAAGGTGATTGCATATATAAGTAGCTTTTTAGCAGCTACTTAGTACTTGGTATCGTGTGTACAAGAGCGCGGCAAAGAAGCCTGGGAAGAAGCTGTGGGATGTTAGGGGCTTACAGATGGATCGGAATCTCTTCAATATTTCTTTCCCCGTTCTCAATATATCCTCAAGGCTTAGAGGACGCTTGATTTCTCTCTCCTCATTCGGCCCGTTGCTTAGTACTCTCATCCGGTGAAAAGCGGAGTTGTTCAGGATAGCTTTCATGTATTAGCGGTTGTAGACGATACAGCTCCCAAGGTCCAATAAACTAATATTTTTCTTTACACAAAATGTCCTTGTAGTATTTATTTAACGATATTTATTGAGAAAGGGCTTTATCTGTTGTACATACACACTCATCCCTTCAACATCTACGTATGTGGCAAGACCTTTGAGCAGTTTTGACTGTGACAGTTGAAGTTCCAAGAAAGGTTGGCATTCACTAGTTATGTCCTACTTATACTGAGCAACTTAGTGGGGGTAGTCAAATTGAAAACCACGCCCTTATCTGTGAAGTTCTACTGTTCTCGTAACGAAAACAACCGCTCATTGCGTTCCCTTCAAAAGTAGAACTAAAATTCCAACGGATCTTTTTCAGTCGAGGTTGGTTCTAAATTCTCAAAAATATAATTCAGTTTATGGAATAGAATATATTTATTACATACAAAGACTTGTACAAATTTCATTACATAAGTTACAATTATAAAATTGACTTCGGTCTAGTGCTCCATTACAAGACAATAAAAAAATAAAAGAAAGTAAAACAAACCGGATAGTACAAAACTATTAACATAATATTCTTTACTCTATTATATTAAACTTAAAATAATGGAATTTATTTTAAATAAACCAAAGCGTAATATAAGTACAGATATTGATTAGTGTCGAAAAGTATTTACATGCTACTTACAATATCAATCTTATTACATAATGTCACAATGTAAACATGGAGTCTGTTCATTTTGACTTCACTGTCAATGTTAACCAGATATGGGTAGATTTAAGATATATTGTCTGCTTTCTTTAAAGGTGGGACAGTGTAGGAGGATATGGTGCAAACCATTATTGAAGTAACTTTTGCAGAAAAATAATTCAGTTTATGGTCTCTTGCTAAAACAAATAAGAGACACGGGAAGGAAAGACGTTAGCAGAATATGAAGGGAGCCGTTTTGCTCAGCCATGGACGTCTAACTATGTAGTACAAGACCCTAAGAGGAGAAAAAAGTCGGTTATTTCACGCTCATTTTTTATTACATATTACTTATGAAAACCATGTATAATTACTAGTCAAAATTAATGAGTCTGCAAATTATAGTTAGGGGGGAATAAAAAATGGCGGCTGTTCAAAACGTCAAAAAAAATAATTTTTCATTCGGAATTACATTCCGTTAAAAGTACCTACAACACTAGAAAACCTAGAGGATATAATTTAATGTAGAATAAATTTACTAAAATATATTATGATCAATTTTCATTTAATTACCAAAGGTTTGCAACCTACAGTCATGATAAGCTTTACCAGCTACTCTCTAATATACTTTCTCCATTCGGCTCACATTTCTTTTTGCCTAGTGTTCTGAGCAATCTACCTATACTGTCCTTATTGTTTATATCTAATCCATTCTATTGCACATTGCAAAAGTAATGGTCCTGAAGTAAAAAAAAAATCCGAAAAGGTGGTAATATTACTTTTTTGTTTTGGATCTCCGTTGCCTTCTTTTCCCTGTTCTTACTTGGTATATTTAACTATTCAGTTATCCTTAGCTATAAATTATGAGGCGAATACTTGATGTATTCACTAAGTATAAGTATGCAAATTTATTGAGAGTGCCTCTTCTATATTTACTACACTCCGTTAGCTGATAATGCTGTTGTAATATAAAATAATCCTTTCCTAGAAATAGTTGCGGTTTTTTTTTTATTCACTGAATTAATGTTGTTTTTATTCTATTATCTTGTACATAGGCAAATCTTTTTCGTGGACTGTTTCTGTTGATATTTATTCATAAATTTATTTCTATCTTCTTTTTTTATAGATTTACTTATGTAATCGTAATTTATAGAAGTACTTCATTTTTGTAGAATATTTATTGTGAATGTGAATTATGATGCGATGTGTCCAGGATTGTTTTTTTTTTTTTTTTTTTTTTTTTTTTTTTTTTTTTTTTTTTTTTTCCCAATGTATTTATATATTTATTATTTATAAATTTATAATTATTGTAAATTTCTTTTATTTAGGGATATCAAGACGTTTTTTGTCCTATGAAACTAGAAGATATATTTTTGGTCCACTGAAATAATAAGTCTCTATTACTTACTGAATTAGTTTATGAAGTACTCATAACTCTATTAAACGGTTTAATGCAATAGTCATCTAAGAAATCTAAAACCATATTAATAATCTTAATGGTTTACATTGAATTTCATGAGTAGATGGAAGTTCTTTCGTGTTGTTTTCAAATGTTAGTTTCTCGAAGGAAACGAAAGATTTTGTTGTTTTACTATGGTCTTCAAGTTTTCAATCTTAAGAAAAGTTGTCCCCTTCGTCTAATCATACATTCTTCAAGTCATTGTATTTTTAATGTTTTTCTATTAAGTTTTCGTTAGTAATTAAATACTTTATCTTGAAAATTAAACACTTACCAGTGAAGTTGTATTTCGAGGGTATTTTTCAATGTCTTCTCACTAAAATTTTCTTTGATGAACGAACTATCTACTTGAAGGTTTTTTCTTTATTTAGGATAAAAATTTATTCATAGTTTTTTTTTCTAAAACCTCATGGTAGTATCTTATTGATAGAACATAGTAAGTGTCTTATACATTATAATTTTAAGTAATTATTCTTACACTACATTGCAGATATATTTTAAATTCTCTCTTTTGCATTTTTTGTTTTTATTTCTTCTTAATTCTATCAAACTTTCATGTTTAAAACAGGTGATTTTGAAATATTTCTAATCTCACCTATATTTCGTAAATCTATTCTACAATCAATTTCGCATTCAATGTATTTTACCATCGCTAATAATCATAATTTATATTTATAATTTTACACATTTAAACTATTTATATAAATTATTGGGAAGGCAAAACGGAGGTGTACCGAGGAAAATACGTCGAGGCTTGTGTAAGGCAAAAAATTGGACAGGATCTGATAAAATCAATATGGGACCAACCCATACAATCATCATAAAAATCTAAGTAACGGTTCCACCGGTTAAGCCCGAACAGAAATTTAACTACACACTAATAAACACCGAACTTATTTTTTTCTTTCATGCCCAAAACATTATTTGCGAGTGAAAATTTTCGATTCTTATAACATAATTTGTTTTTTTAATTTCCTGCAAGAGTAGGAAGCTTGCCTATCTTCGGTAGTAAGGAAGGTAAAATGCAATACGAAAATATTTGATAGCGAAGAAACGAAAACATAACAAAACCTGGCCAATGAGGTGTCAGTAACCACATAAGGTGAAGTTAAGTTTACCCTGTGGAACTATCTTCCTCTTGTTCTTACTAGGTGCACTCAAAACTTCGCCCACTAAATAAACTCCAACCACTTTGTGAAACTTCTGCACTCCGCCTCACCAGGCAAAATTGTGAAGAGAAATGCAGACTCTTGTTCAGTTGCTTATACCCAAACAGAACGCATCTTTTAGAAATCTATGAAATAAAATTAATAATTGCAGACAGTTATAAACTTGAAGTTTATAGCTTTAACAACCGTTATTCGGCCGAATTAAAACCAGAAAGGTAAGTTATTCCACGGATCTCCGACCTGTTTCTGCATTTCGTTAAATGGAAAGACTGATTTAATTGAAATTAAATATCAGAGTTGTTTGGATATTTATTATTTGTCAGCCGGATTAAACCTGATGAGTGCTGTCGAAACACAGTTGCTCGAAGAGGTATTAATGGTGAAAAACAAAACTAATAAACGATAGAAACAAAGATATGGAGGTTGCCAACTTGTTCTTGTTTAATCTTTGGCATTTATTTTGCTACAGTGTTTCGTACGAATTAATATACAATATAGATGTAAGTGTAGTGTAAACTGAAGCATTCTTTAAGAAGATGGTGAGTCCGATTTACTTCAAAATTTAGAGTAAAGTTGGAGATAAGTGTAAGTTTCTTTAGTAATTATCAAGTTTTATAATTATGATAAATTCATTATTCAACAAATTTATCTCATGCGAAAAACTTTTTCGGGATACACTTATATTTCAACAACTTCTCTACCACATTATTCATTTTTGATAGAAAATTGGATAGTTCGTTTCATTTCTTACCAATTGAAATTGGATATGTGTCTTTTGAGAGTGAGTTTCTAAAATAGTGTCTGCAGTTATAAATAATAATAATAATTAACTCATTTTCATAATAAATTCATACACATATAACTATTCATAAAAAAAAAAAAAAAAAAATGAAATATCCTTGGATGTGAGGTTATTCATCACTAAGGTGACGGTAGTAAACGTATTAGAAAACGTGGCTTGCAGGTTTTAACAAAATAGGTTGTCGTTTTTTATGATGCTACCCACTCGCATCTCCTCCACATATGCAGAGAGAGAATATTATTAAGATCTCACCTTATTCCAAGCTTCTCTGCATATTCAGTACTATTGGCAAGTACTTAATACATTGGTCGTAATGTAAGCAAAGCTTGGAAGCTTTTTTGTTTCGAAAACTGCATTAATAGAACTTGTATTTGTCTTTTTATTAAAGAGAACCAGTATCGCTGCAACCGAAGAAGTGTCAGGGATTTTGTACTTTGTAAGAAAGCGATATTTTTTGAGCAATGGTTGCACGAGGAGATAGTTTGTCCATCATCACGTTGGTCATCATGTACTGTTTGGTCCCTCCCAATTAAGGTCACCCAATTTCATTTTTAAAATTTTTAATTAAACAATGTAATGCTACTGATGTAATAATAATAATGATAAGATGATACTGATAAATCCTGATGATATAATCTATATTCATGAGAATGGTAAGTATCAACTAGCCACAGCTGCTAAATGAAGATGGAAAGTACACACCGTCCGAGGCGCCAGTTGTTTCGTCGGCCGTTTGTTGAAAGATTAGCTCGTGGGGAGTTTTCTTTCGGAGCCTTTTGGTACAAGGGCCGGAAAACTCCTTTCATCTTTCCATCTATGGGAAAAGCCTTTGTGGAGGAAAAAGGCAATTAGCCCGGATAATAATCCTTTCAGTGTTACTTCTCTCCTTTTGCTTTAGAGGAAATGAATTAGGCTAAATATAGATTTTCGTTTTAGCCCTTTAATCCTTTGTCGTTAATCGGCCATTTCTTTTTGAATCATACCTCTCTATTCTTTTTCTATCTTTTTTTTTTGTCATGTTTTAGAAGAGATCTAATTTGTATTTTTCCCCCTCAAATTTAGACCTTTTTCCAGAATGCCAATCATTGTTCTCAAAATCGTGATAAAACGAGAAAATGACGCAGTTTTATTACTTTTTTTTGTCTTTATTCTATTTATTTATTATGTTTTTATGTTTTCAATGTTGGCTGAAATTCAATGTCAGTAAAAGACGGTTGGAAGTGAATAAAGTAGAGTTATAATAAACACTAATATATAAAAAGTTTTATATTCGAATAGAGAGTTTTAACCGAAACGTCGGCCTAAATTTCAGATCTTTGTCAAAAAAAAAAAAAGATAACTACCAGAATATAGTGAGAAAAAAACCAAAGAGACACTATTACCAGAAATTAAGATAACAAATGATACTAAATTAAAATAATGTATTTTATTACATTTTAGTACATTCGTTACCAATCTTCCTCTGCGCCACAACCACTGATGAAGACCTGAAACTCAGGTCGAAACGTCGGCATAAAATAAATAAATATGGTTTTGTTTATTTATGTTGTTCTTTGCTGACCGCACCCCCCGACA
>NW_027111717.1:879073-890323 GCF_000696795.3 Halyomorpha halys
GCTTCATCTCGGCAATTAGAACTGTTACTCTGCTTCAGACTCTCTCACCTAGACCTCCTCTACCTGCGTCAGTGTCCAGGGCTCATCCCCTGGAACGGCCTTTCTTTCTTAACTTATAATGAATACGCCTTGTCGTGAGCCTTCTGTAAAGATATATCAGGCTGGAGAAATCGCCTAAGACCAGACAACCTCGACAGACTTTTAAAATATGTAGTAGGTGGTCAGGATTGCGGTCAAAAAAGAACAAAATAGTTTTAAACTATCTATTGTCCGACCTTTCACCCTTTGCAGGGCTTCATCAGAGTGGTTCAAGACGATAGGCTTAAACCATGGTGAATTAGCCTATCGTCTTGAACAGCTCTGGTGAAGCCCTGCAAAGTGGGACGAAACGTCGGACAATAAATAGTTGAAAACTATTTTGGTCTTTTTTGACCGCAACCCTGGTCATCTTCTACATATTTTATATTATACGGTAAACTATTTATACATATGTAAGAAAGTTTTTTTCTCATCTGAGAAAAGTTTGATGAAATGTCTGCTGTAACCTTTTAGGATCGTCAATGGCCGTTTCATAACAATGCATTGTTATTGGTTTGTTTAACGATTAGAAAACATAATATGCTCTAGATTAAGAAATAATCCTCTCTAAGGAATTTTCGTACATGATGTAATTTATTGTCTCGATTGATCTTAGTAAGCCATCCCAACATTAATGACTCCTTAATCCTAATTTTTTGATTACAGAGAGCACGCTTATTTTTTCTCAATTTTAGATATGAATGGAGCCCATTCAGCTAATTTTCTAAATGTAATCCTGATAATAGACTTTACGTGATTAATGAAACAGAGAATCATAAATGTTTATATTTATTTTTCTAGAAAAATAACATTATTATTTATTGAAACAAGCCTTTTTACTGTACTTTTAATGTAAAATTACTTTTTTTTCTATACATAAATTTAATTGTGCGATTTACACTATCATCTGTAGGCTGAGAGACAACAATATGATGAAAAAAAGAGTGTGATTGGAAGTTTTGTATTTACTATTACTATTACCTATTTTAACCAGGAAGGAAAGTAAGATTATTTAAAAACAAACTAAATTTTATTTCAAATCATAATTTAATGATATTTTACACTTAAACTAAGAAATTAAAAAAAAATTAATCAAGTTTGATTAAAAGTAATTTTTACATGAACTAATTAAATCATAATTATTTACATGTTTGTTATAATAAATATTTCAATACAAGGAGCATAGCATAAAGCTTAAAATATTTAAATACAAGAGATTGCAATATTATATCTATTTTAAAGCATATGACAATAAGTAATCCTCAATAGACCGGTCGTATTTTTGTTTCTTAGAAATGACATTTCGTTGCACCATATTCGTCTTATACCTGTCAGAAAAAACTTCAAATCAATAATCATTTGGAAAATCAATCAAACAATAACGCATCTTCCAGAAAAGCATTCTTGAAGTCATATAACGTGATACAGGTTTCCTGATATGCATGCGGCTATGACAAGATACCTCTAGAATGATTTATTTTTTAAAAAAATTAAAGTAGTTTGAAAAACGCGTATTTAATTTTTTTTTAACGTCGGTTTGTACGCTTTGTAATAGCTTGATAGTGATGGTAATGAAAGCAGTTGCCAATTAGGTTTGTGATTTTTGTATTTTTATAATTTATTTGATTCCTCTAATTGTAATTCAATCTCCTCTTCTCCAACAGTCTCCTTGAGAATTGTTTCTATTTCTTGATACGTTTTCCCCTTGGTTTCTATTACGAAATAAACACAGAATATGGAAAAAAGGAAGCTGCATGATCCGAAGAAGTAGAACATAGCTTCCATTCCCCCGTGCATAACATATACCTCACCGAATGCCTTATTGACTCCAAATGACGTTAAGCCTAAGATAATGGCCGATATACTTGATGCATAACTCTTTACATTGGTTGGGTAAAGCTCGGAAGGCAAAAATGGTGGCATTATCCCTAGCCCTAGTGACCATGTCACTCCATAAAGAAGCAAACATAGGTATGGCAACCAGGTAAAAGAGGATGTGTCAATGCCATTGGTTCCTAATGTAAAGTACACGGCAAAGATGAAGTTAACGATACCAGCACTAGAAGCAGAATATAACATCAGTCTCTTTCTTCCACTTGTCTCACACAAAACAGCGCCTAAGTAATTAACTACTGTGAGAACAACACCGAAAATGACCAGGTAGATATCTGGTTTCAAACCACCTCCGGTAGGTGGCAGGATGGATGGCCCATAAGCCAATACAGGACTGATTCCGCTCAATCGTTGGATCGAGGAGGTTACTATCACGATAAGAAGAGCTCTTCTTCTAGACTTGGACGTAGCGATGTCTATAAACCTGGCTTTGCCGTTTTTGCAGCTCTCTATCGCAGCTGTTACCTGTTCCATTTCAGCCTTTACACTAGCTGCTCCCCTGTGAGTGTGGCGCAGTATCGACAGGTTTTTCTCCGCTTCCTTATCCTTCCCTTTCATCAACAGATAGAAAGGAGTTTCGGGAAGCAACCATCCTACAGTCAGGAACAGTATTGCTACTACAAGATTCGCAATGTTGACTCCTTGGTAGGAAAGAGAAGCTCCTATAACGTAGCCGTACAATGTGCCGATTGACACTGCGGTTATGAAGAGAGAACCCATAGTCCCCCGCAGATTGAGTTGTGCTATTTCTGTCAAGTAGACTGGGATTACACCAAAGGCTATGCCCTTTCCCATCCCAGCCAGGAGCCGTGCTATGTATATGTACCACATTGCTTTAGCGAAGACCGTCAGCAAGCTCGCTGCGATGAACATCAGTGCTGTCGCGTTAATAACCATTTTCCTCCCTACTATGTTGATGAGATAGGAAGCCGGTATAGGGGAGATCATGGTTCCCAAGTCCATCAAGGACACCATGTTTGCTATTTCGCTCGCTGTGACATTGGGGAAGATTTCTCCTGATAAGAGTGCTATATTCGCCGATGATGGCCAAACTAGCCAGGCAGCCGCAATCAAGGAACATAAGTTCACTGAAAAAAAAAAAAATATTGTAGTGACATTTAGAGTATTTGAACGATGAGAAAAGTGTCTAAGACATACTATTTACAATACCAACTCATATATACAACGGGGCACATAGAATGTCTAAAGAGAAACAACTCAAAAAAGACTTTCTACTACAGCACACCTGTGTCACGCTTATTGCCTGAGTGCGCTATATTAGTCTGGTTCGCTTTTGTCACTTACTATCTTAAACCTAATCCACTTACTTCAGTAAGAGTGACAGAAGTGCCCCCCTGGTGGTAAACACAATATCCGCATTCAGAATAATTTTCCATAAATCATCCGTGTCAAGATAATCGAGATATATATGTGTTCATAATCTTTTTTTTTTTTTATAATTTTGCTTCTAACATTCTTAAATTGAATGACTTAGGCTGAAAATGTGATGAGCCACAATTTTGTTAACAATTAAAATCTTGTGCAAAGTAATATTTTCTCTATTAAGATATTTGTTTGCCTTGCACTTTAATTCCGATATAATTGTTTACCTATAATATTATGAAATATCTTGAACATTGAATAGGAATTTATTTGAAACTGCTCAATTGAACAATTTTCATTTATTTGGGTTGTAAATTGTGTTGGCATGCGCAAAGGCCTTCAATTGAAAACCAATGCGATTTTCAAAAATCTAAATCTTAGCACTTTTAAACTATCATAGTTTCTGATCGATTAGAAATTTCTATGGCTTAATCATATTGGTTTTTATATCCGTGCAACGTTATTGTACTAGCATAATTGTATTAGCAATATTGTAACATAGAATAGAAATTAATTAGATTCAGTGCTATTTTATTTTAATTTGCAAGATATAAATTATTTTTATTCTTTAATGTATTTTTTACATAAAATTGTTTAAGAATTAACATAAATTAAAAAAGAAGAAGATTATTTTGGACTCTAAGTAGTAGATACTCCTTCATTAATTTTATAATCTTAAATAATTAGATTTCCTTCTTTTTTTTTTTTTTTTTTTTTTACTTTTTTATTATGATCATGTATATCCAACATTTAATTTTTTTAAATTGTATATTCTTCAACAGTAACTATATTTAATTATATTATTACATTACTGGACAGTTAGTGTTCTTTTCAGCTCATATATGCCTTGAAAAAAATACTTGAGTTTGCTTATATAAAGTTATATTGTTAACAACCGGGAATAAACTAGTCAGTTTCCTCCCCGTATAAAGTAAAAACGAAATCTTTTAATTTATAGTATTCCGACAGATTTATAGTTATGAGATTTTCTTTTACGACTGTTTCGTATATTATTGCTTTATCAGGTAAAGTAAATTCTGTAACAAATTGGCTTAATTCACGGTCGTTGGCGTGCCTTATGTATACATAAGAGTTATCTTGTCTATTAGTTTTTATTTAATATAATTGTTAATTTTATGGAATTATAATAATTTGGTTTTTTGGGATTAACTTTGGTTCATTTATACTCAAAACATGGCAGGTAGGACGGGTTGTTCTATTGGTTTGCTCGGACTCTAAATAAAAATAAGAGAGTTTATTGGAATTCTTAATTGGCAATGGATTTGTATCGGCTTTTAAACTATTAATTGAAAACAAACTGATCTGAGGAGTAATTATTTTTTCATTAATTTGAACTTATAATTATCATTTATCATTATCATTACTTATATTCTGAATTTAGTTGGGAATAACTTTATCCGCGACAAATAATAAGTGACGGGGGTTAAGTAAATAGTTCAGGCGACTATTACAAACATTTACGATTAATTGGGAAATTAAATACTTTATATTTTTAATGGCTATAAAAAATATCGTACAACTTTAATGTGAGTTAATATGATACTGTTATATTATAAATTACCTTACCAATAGTCGCAAATCCATACTGGACCAACACGGGACCGCTAATGAACTTCATTTTTCCTTCGTTCTGGACCTCAGCTTTTCCTCACTCACATTCAAACCATCACTGGCTTCGATAATAATTGCTTGCTTTATCTCTTATGTTATCTTAGAGTTGTGGTTAAAATCTCGAATACAATCCTTATAATTCCCCATAATTTGCACTTTAATGCTCTATGACGGGTTATACTGCTGTGTTATAAAATCGTTATCCCCCCTTTTCATGAAAACATACTCCACCGTGCTCCGTGTTTAATTAAGAGTGTTTTATATTCTGGTATCCATGTTATTATGACTCACTTGTATATCATATCTGGGATCACAGGCTTCATTTGTGTTTTCACCTCCAAATTTATTTTATGTTAATATAAGTGATTTTTAAACTCTTTATTATTATTATTGTAATAGTGTTTTTAAATCTTTTGTGGGATTTTTAAAGGTTTTGTTTTAAAATACCTTCTACGTACATACAGATAATAATTGAATTAAAGATGTACTTTTTGGAATAATAAGTATGTACGATTGCCTGGCTAAAAATTGTCCATAAAGAAATTTTATGATATCATACTGTCTTTTAATACGGAGCTGAGTATGGATTAGTGTGAATGAGTAGTATTTGATAATATGAATTTGGGATCGTTCATGCAAATCTCCAGACCGAAAACCTGGAATGAAGTTCTAAAGTAGACTTCAGAAATCAGGGCTTATTACACAGAAAAATTCGAAATAAAAGCATTTCAATTACTGAATGTTAAAGGGGCAGATATTTCCCAGACCCAACTGATGGGAAATTAAAAAACCTTTATTTTTTCACTAAGTATATTTGTAAAATTATAAAAAAATTCAACCAATTTGTGTGCTTTAGGAAAATTCTCTAATTGGACGTAGTTGTATCCTCTTGTAATTGTGCAAAGACTTTTTTAATTGAAATATTTTTGTTGTCCATCTTGAAAATTGCAAAATGTAGTGTATTGAAGTTTAAAAAAAATGTTCGCGTCAGTAGTGACAACTGTCTTCATTACTTTTTTCTTTAAAATAAGCTATTGAGAAATAAACTAACCATCAAAATTTTAGTTACAAGAATTTCGATTATTATTAATTTTTATTTTCGTTGAGGTCAGAAAAATAATATATTTAGTATAGTATAGTAGACTGCAATAGGAATCTCATATCTAGTTTATTTGGTTGTACATTGTAGGAGCGGGTGGTATACTCTCCTTCAAAGGGAAAGTGAAGCCAAAAAAGGAGTCGAAAGGGTGGGTTGATTACGTCCTATTTACCTAGATTTTCTTTTAGGTAAATACACATTTTCCTCATCTATGTCATTTTTTGAAAAAAAAAAAAAAACATTAGATTCACTTGAAATAAAATTTAGTTTATGATATTTTCTGTAATTTCACAGTTATTTTCGAGATATGTGTGCTTTAATCACATCAACTATTGTGCAAACGCAGAGAGAAGGCACTTGTCTGCTCGAGGCAGGTCCTCTACTCCTCTGCAAGGCCCACGGTCTTCCTAAGGTCCGTTTTTTTACTTCACTTTTTCTGGTAGCTAACCCATCATAATGGATACTACTTCCACTAAGTTTTGTATGATATCGTTTAGGTGGAGGGGGACGTTTATTTTTTCAATGCATAGTAGCTGTCAGATGTTTGTAATAAAACTCATAGCATACAAAAAAAAAATTATTGTAAAATATAATCTATAATATTTTTAAAAATTTATATATATAAAATATATTCACATTTACAACTGTATTTTCATTAACATATATCTAGTGAATGTATGTTTACAATGGTATAATACATACATGGAGAGACTCTAATGAAATTTCTACATTAGGAGGTTTCACCGAGTAACATATACAGTGTAATATTTCAAGATAAACCAATAAAGGTTGAAAGTACTTACTATGAAGCAAAGGCTACCATAGAGGGGGTATTCAATGCCTATTGAAAAGTTCAAGAAAGTTAATCTACGGAGTTATTTTTCCCACTACTTTTGATATTTTATGTTTTAAGGGCTGAGAGTGTTATCATATTTATTTTATCATTTATTTTTCTGTTCCTAATTAAAGATTTTATTACCTTATTTTTTTAAAAATATTTATTTATTGTTATTTACAACTACATTATAATACATTTAGTAAATCTGATCTAAGTTAAATTGGAGTGTTACAGGCGTGTAAAGAAATTACCCATTGGTAGCACTCTAATGACATTTTGCATTAGCTGGTCTCGTGGCCATCTTCTTTTCAGGTGCCTCGGAGGATTGTCAGGAACGGAAGAGGAAGAATGGTTAGAAACTAAGGGGTTTGAATGGTTATGGAGTTTATAATGGAATGATTGGTACCTGATTCGGGCTAGATCGGTTACATCGGTTAGATGTAGCAATTAAGGATTTTATGGATTTCAAGTATTCAATTTGTGTAAGTAAGTAAGGAGCATTGAGGATTTTCCAAAGGATTTTGGATTGTAAGGATTGGATACGAGAAGAATTCGAAAGTTTAGTGAAGCCCTAAAGCTGAACTGTATATGTCCAGAAAGGCCTTATTATAATCATGTAGATAGATGAGTCTTTTGTAATGGATTGGAAGTTTAGACCGTTTATCTAATAAGTGTTGTATTAGTAGGAATCGACGTACAGGTACTTGTTTTCTCAGTCTAAGGATCCCTCGTGGTTTGTCCAAATTTAGTCAAATGTAGCGGTTCTGTTTGATAGGGGTAAGAGGAATATTATTAAATGATACTGTAGGTAAGTTTAAGGGTAAATGAGGTCTGATGGAATTTGTTGGGATTTATTTTAATCGTCCAATTTCGATACTATTCTTTTAGGGTTATGATATGGGATTGGAGAGTTTGGAATGCAATTTCAAATCTAAACTTAAAAGTCTTATGAACTGCGCAGTACCATTTATTTTCGGGATCACCAGAGATACGTACATAACCCAGTTTTACGCCGAACTGAAGTGGCTCTATCCATCCTTCCGATTCCAGTATTTCATAGATCCTTTTCTATTCCAAGTAATTAGTACTCAGCCCCCCTCCTTTATCCTAGAAAACCTGCAATTCAAATTCTCAGTCCAAATTCCAGTTCCTGTCTATCTGACACCTCACCGAACTGCTGCGTTTGATAAATCATTTTTTATCCGAGCTGCATACCACTGAACTCCATTCCCTCTAACATATGTCATGTACCAACCCGTCCCTCGTTTAAAACACCCCAACTTCCCTAAATATGTAATTTCAGTTTCATTCTACTTTTTATTTTTGAGCTAGGCCACACAGGTTGTGTCGATGTGCTAAATAAAAAAAATTATTTCTTGTTTACAAATGAAAAAACCCTTAAATCTTAAATGTACAGCATGTCCCAATCACACAAGAGGAGATCATAACAGCCACAAAAAAAGGAAATCTTGTTTATTTTTTATTTAGTCAGTTATTTATTAATTTTTTTTAACTCCATCTAAAATTATTTATATACAATTTTAATATAAGTTATAATTAAGTGGGGCCACACTATTTTTGGCCAATATTCATCTTATAATTAAAATTACCTTGTAATTGTTCTAAAAGGACCTAGTCCCAGAATAATATACTGTTTTTCATTTCATTTCAATGAAAGGGTTATTATTAACTGCGAGCACACATGTGTCAGCGGCATAGGTGATAAGGATAGCGTTAAGATTGGTTGAGACATGAGCTGTATGCACTGTATAGAGGATGGTACTGAGGATACTACCTCGTGGAACACCAGAGGCTTTATTATTTGAGAATGATAAATAGGAACCATTGAGGTTTGTTTTGAATAATCGATCAGTG
The DNA here is from genome assembly GCF_000696795.3 of Halyomorpha halys. Taxonomy (NCBI): domain Eukaryota; kingdom Metazoa; phylum Arthropoda; class Insecta; order Hemiptera; family Pentatomidae; genus Halyomorpha; species Halyomorpha halys. The sequence continues at coordinate 887,872 of NW_027111717.1, forward strand.
AGGAAGGAACGGATAATGAGAAAATGTGTTGGGGTAGGAGTTTACAGAGTAAACCAGACTCGATCAAAAGCCAATTTACATTTTAAGAAATCAAATTTTAAAATAGTTAAAACTACAAAACAAAGTAGAAACATCTGTGAAGATGTGACTATAAATATATAATTTCTTACAAATAAGTCTTATATTAATTAATTATTATTACATTATTAATTAATAATTAATCAATAATTATGTGCCTACAATACATAATTAAATTTTAGAAAGTCCCCGTGTTTCAGAGTTTTTTTTTTCCTCTCATTCAATATGAAGTTTATTATAAATTTTGGCTTAAATATTTCTAGCACATTTTAACACAAATTACAATTGATCATTTTTAATTTGCTGGGCTGATTTCTCGTAAACCACTTCGCTGATAGCATAGTGAACAAAAAAGTTTATCACACCTCAAATTCTTAATATTTGGTATTTTAAATGTTATTAAATGTTTATAGATGTTATATTTCACTTTCTATGAAAACAATTTTGAGAAACCGTCATAAACTAAAAGCAATTGGATACAATCCTGGTGAATGAAAAAAATGAGATTTAAAACTTCTCATCTCGAATAGACATAAAGTGACTTTTTACAATTTGCCACTAATGAATAGGAATGATACTATTTGTTCAAATATATAAATAATAACTGTATTCAAAGCTCTTGTTTAATATGGTCATCTGCCTTCATCAAAAAAACTTTTGCATTACTTCTTTCCATTCCAGTATGGCGTAGGAACACTTTTGAACTCGATACCAGAGCATCGGATTATAATTAACATAAAGGAGTTTCAGGATTTTACTTCATGTTCAAGGTGTAGTAGCCTTGTGTTACCTTCTAGAATTCAGCTGATAACAATCATGATACAAAACCTTTTTTTGATGTGTGTATTTATTTGTATGATGTCAACATTGTCTGAGCTTATTTACTGTTATTCTATTTATTTAAATCAGACTGATCTTCTCCTGAAACGTGTTTGAGAAAAACTTGTATTTCTTGGAACGTTTTTCTCTTAGTTTCTATCATGAAATAAATACAAAAAATACAATAAAGGAAGCTACAAGATCCAAAGAAGTAGAACATTGCTTCTATTCCCCCATTTTTGCGGTATACTTCACCGAACATTTTATTGATTCCAAATGATGATAATCCTAAGATGATCGTTGATATACTGGATGCGTAGCTCTTCACGTTGGTCGGAAAAAGTTCGGAAGCCAAGAATGGGTGGATTACCCCCAGTCCTACTGACCATGTGAGTCCATAAAATAGCAGACAAACGTATGGCAACCAGGTGCTGGCGGATGTGTCGATGCCTGTGGTTATTAAGGTGAAGTACAAGGCGAAGGTGAAGTCTACAATACATGCACCAATGGCAGAGTACAGCAGCAGGATCTTTCTTCCACAAATATCAGACAAAACAGCCCCTATGTAATTCACAACTGTTAATATGACAGCAAAAATAACCATGTAGATTTCTGGTCTTAGCCCGCCTCCTGTGGGTGGCAGGATGGATAGTCCATAAGCCATTAAAGGACTAATGCCGCTCAGTCGCACGGTGAAAGCGGTTGCTATCACGATAACAAGAGCTCTTCTTCTAGACCTGGACGAAGCTATGTCTATGAACCTGGCTTTGTCGTTTTTACAACTCTCTATCGCAGCTGCTACTTGTTCCATTTCAGCTTTTATAGTAGCTGATCCTCTGTGGGTATAGCGCACTATCGATAAGCTCTTCTCTGCCTCCTTATCTTTCCCTTTCATTAAAAGGTAAAAAGGAGTTTCGGGTAGTAACCATCCTACCGTTAGCAACAATACAGCGAATACTAGATTCGCAATGTTGATACCTTCATAAGACAAGCTAGCTCCTATTATGTAGCCATAGCATGTTCCCAGGGACCCTGCCGTTAGGAACAGGGAGCCCATGGTCCCTCGGAGGTGGAGCTGTGCTATTTCTGTCAAGTAGACCGGTATCACAGTGAAGGCTATACCTTTTCCCATACCAACCAAGAGCCGTGCAATGTATATGTACCACATCCCTGTTGAAAAAATTACTAATAAGCTTGCTGCGATGAAGATCAATGCTGACACATTGATAACCATTTTTCTTCCTACCATGTTTATCAGGTATGATACAGGTATGGGTGTTAGAATATTTCCCAAGTCCATCAAGGACACCATAGTTGCTATTTCGCTCGTTGTAACATTGGGGAAGATTTCTCCTGACAAGAGTGCTACATTTGCCGATGATGGCCAAACCAGCCAGGCACCCACTATGACGGACCATAAGTTTACTGAAAATGAAAATTATTGCTGTTATATATAGAGTATTTGTAATGCTATTATAAATATAAAGTGACTTTAAAAAGAGGGGATTGACTTGGAATTTGAAACTTGGAAATAAGAATTTTCTAAGCTATTATT
>NW_027111717.1:891542-930964 GCF_000696795.3 Halyomorpha halys
GACACCACAAGTGACGGGCTTGGGAGTGGGAACTCCTGTTAAATATAATTAAGGTAATTGAATTGCGGTGACTTAAATAGACGTGTAAAGTTGTCGGAGTAGATCACTACAGAATTACTAAATGGATTGTGAATTCGCAACCGGCCAGTGGAGGTCCCAGGGACTGACTGTAACGTGTAACGTGGGTGAAAGGACCATATCTTGTTATAGTCTTGTAGACACTCATAATCTCATAAGACTAGTCAGTCGCCAGTATTTTCAAATCATCCAGGGCGATGAAACAGTCTATGTCCTACGAAGAGTGCTTTAGAACTTAAATATAAAAGAACAGTTTGCCATTTTGCTATTTTTTGAAATGTAGTCAGTTGTTGACAGAGTCTAGTGACCTAGCGTGTTCCTGCAACAGTAGATCTATGAAGCACCGAGTAACATATACACTAATATTTCAAGATAAACGAATAAAGGTTGAAAGTACTTACTATGAAGCAAAAGCTACCATAGAGGGGTAATGCCTATTGAAAAGTTCAAGAAAGTTAATCTACAGAGTTATTTTTCCCATTACTTTTGATAATTTTTGTTTTAAGGGCTGAGAGTGTTATCATTTTTATATTATCATTTATTTTTCTGTTCCTAAGTAAAGATTTTATTACCCTATTTTTTTAAAAATATTTATTTATTGCTATTTACAACTGTACATTATAATACATTAAGTAAATCTGATCAAAGTTAAATTGGAGTGTTACAGGCGTGTAAAGAAATTACCCATTGGTAACACTCTAATGACATTTTACATTAGCTGGTCTCGTGGCCATATTCTTTTCAGGCGCCTCGGAGGATTGTCAGGAATGGAAGAGGATGCAAGGTTAGAAACTAGGGGGTTTGAGTGGTTAGGGAGGTTATAATGAAAGAAGTGATATCTGTTCGGGCTAGATCGGTTACATAGGGAACATTAAGGTCTTTATGTATGATTTTATTTGTGACAAAGTAAGGAGCATTGAGGATTTTACGAAGAATTTTGGAATGTATGGATTGAATACGAGAGGAATTCGAAGGTTCAGTGGAGCCACAAAGCTCAAATCCGTATATCCAGATTGGCCTTATTACAGTCATGTAGATAGTCTTTTGTAATATGTTGGAAGTTTAGACCGTTTGTCTAGTAAGTGCTGTAATAGTCGGAATCGATGTGCACTTTCCTGTCTTTTCAGTCTTGTGTGAGGATTCCAGGATAATCGTTTGTCATTACCCTAATTTAGATATAAAATAAAAAAACAAAAAAAAAACGAATAGCCAATTTATCAGTAAGGATTATAAAGTTTTCGTTATCCTAATCCGATTTTAATGTTTTCGGATTCCCATAAAAGCTACTAAGCTTGCTAAGAACAGGGAAAAGTAGTTGGCTATAGCTCTTTAATTGGAATGTGTTGAGCTTTTTGTGTTATGCATATGTTACTGATGGAATAAGTGAAACTTTGACTACTATTGTTTGAAGAAGAGAATTAATTGTGATAAATCCGGAATATGAGGTTTGTATTAAGTTTTTAAAGATCTGAAAATGCAAATAGTGTGAACTTTCGCATTTCTTTTCAGAAATCTAATACGTGAGGAATAGTACGAGACGAGGAACTATTAATTAATCATATTAAATTACATGTGATGAGTTCTTGTCAGAATCAAAATAAATATAGGCTGAAATAGGAAAAAATAATTTTGATTAGGAGTTCCTCATTTTATTTTTGTGAAGGTGTTTCTTGTTTAAAGTTTGGACCTGAGTCTTTGGTGTTGAGAATCACCGATTTTACCGACATCGCATCTCTTTCTTTGCGTAGTTGTGATGACTATTACAAACTTTTACAAATTATTATTTGGTGTGGGAAATTCAACGCTTTATTGCTTAAAGTTTTATTTCGCTTAAAATGATATGATTGGCTAAAAAATCACCTTACCAATAGTCGCAAATCCATATTGTACTAGCACTGCACCACTGACTAGCTTCATTTCGTTTTCATTCAGGACTTATACTATCTTTCTCACTGCTCAGCTCTCACTGCCTTCAACAATACCAGCTTCCTTTATCTCTTTGTTATCTTAGATAGGTAGCAAAAGTCTCTAGCAGAATCCTCGTAATTCCACATAATTTGCAGCTTTAACTCCGTGTTGTGAGATTTAGTGCTGCGTTGTAAATTCACTATTCTCTCTTTTCAAGGATATTACCCGGGATGCTTTTTTGGTAGTTAATATAATATCCTCGTCATCGTATGTTTATTCCAATCAGTATTATTACTTACTCGATTGTTGTATCTGTTATATAAACTGTATCTATCCCACGGAGATTGATTTAATTTTAATTCTTATAGTTCGTATTTTTTGAAATCATTATTTTACTGAATTTAATGATACTAATGCTTTAATAATATCCTTATTAATTAGTGAGAAAATTCGGGAGTTGGCCACCAGCCGTGATAGAGTGAAAATCGTGTCTATGTTATTTTGTGTTAACCAAAGTTGAAGTTAATCGAATTGGTTCAAGATTTAGTCCAGTGATGTACATTGTATAGTTCTTTATTGATGTGTAGGTGGGAAGAGAAGAATTAAAACACTACAGGCATAATTTTGATTGGCTTAATCTGAGAGGGCAGTGGATCTGAGGCTGGGAAGTTGCCCGTTCAAGCTGGTTCTGTAAGTCTAGCTCTTATCTAACCTTAACTGGTTTCATCTAATTCAAAGCAACTGATAGGTGATTTAATTTTCTTTGAAGTGCGAATAACAATTGATAATTTCATAAAATAATGAAATCTGCCACACTTCATCCAATTTTGATGGAAATTCGAAACAACAGTAACAAAACCAAGACAATAAAAGAATCTCTACAAAAAAAAATGCACACTTTATTAGAAAGTGTGACAACAGAACTCAAATACGTAATAAACAAGACTGATGAGCTTGAAAAATCAAACATTTTATTAAAACAAAGAATACCTTATTTAGAGAAGATAAATAAAATAATAACTAATGTATGTATGTATGTTACAAATGTAGAAAGCCCAGCGTTGGTATATTGTTTGTTATTAGTTTATTTAAACGATCTTTAACTCACAATTTTTGTAAAATTGCTACAATTTATTATTTATTTTATGTATCTCAGAGGCGAACTCTATTTGTATGGGAGTTGTCCCATTGAATCGGTTTTTCACATTTTTCCGATTTTCTCGAGAACAACATTAACAATTTTTATTAAACTCTGTATGTGAACGTATAATTGAATGGTCTTTAATGTCAGGTTGTTTTTATCCTCATTGGAATCGTTTTACAGGGCTTAAATGTGCATTTTTCGAAAAATATTCTGAAGTACCTTTAATTTAGTTTTGTTTTCTAAAATAAACAGTTTTCAAAGAATTTAATAAATTAACAAAGGATAAAAAAGTAAAAATAAAAACATCCGATTCAAACGAAAAGAGCCGAGACCACCCAAACTTTCCTGATAGCATTGCAGCTTCGTTATACATGTTAAACTGTTATATTTTTGTAAAAAAACAAAACAAAAAAACTTATATTTATACCTATGTTCAATAATAATTGTGTCAAGTAGTTTTCGATAAAATCGAAAAAAAAAATCTGAAAAATCCATTCTATAAAATGGCACTTACGGTCAGTCGATTTTATCGAAAAAGTCACATCCCAGGTATATACTGATCTTAAATATTTTATTTAAGTTTTTCACGACTTTCCGTTTTTGAGTTAGGCTGTTCACTGACACCCACACACAAACCAATTTGCGAGACTAGGATGTTTGGACTCAGGGCATCTCAAAACATGTATTTCCGTCGAATTCGAAGTTTTACACATTTATAATACTTCTCCTTACTTTATATTCCTACTTTCTCTTACTTTATATTCCATATTTGGCTAAGTGAAAGTTTTTGGGGTTCGGTGGGAGTAAAAGTCTATTATTGCAAATTTATTGGGGCGTTCGTTGCTCAGGTGGTTGAGGTCTTTGCCACCCGGATCTGGATACTTTGGTGGTGCCGGTTCGAATCTGGCCTGGGGTGTCCATTTTTCATTGCTGTGGCAGTCCCACGTAGTGAAGGCTTGACCCCATGCTATGGTTAAAACAGGTTTCGAATTCTGCGATTATGTACCGAGGGTTAAATTCAACATGATAGAATAAGGAGGCAATATTTGTTGGTATCTATTGGAAGTAATTTTATGAATTTACAATAACCTTACTAATTGTTGTCTTTTGATTTTTTTTTTAAATTTTCACGACCACTGATTTGATTTCCCCGTTTGTATTTCCCATGCTGTTACACACGAAGGAGAAAATAAAATTCTTTCAAGAAGACCAAAACGTAAATTCTGGAAATAAAATTTCCATATTTTACGAGAGGTTCAATTCATACAACATATCTTAAAATCAGATGTATCTCACCTTTTGTAACATAGCCCTCTTTTTTTAACTATCTTAAAATCCTGTCTAAGCTTCGATTTGCCCTAATTACTCTCTACAGAAAAATACCCTTATTACAAAGATTTTGTGAAGGTTAGAAAGCTGAAATGGGTCCAGTTCATTCTGGCTATAAGAGGGCCACTCATGTGTTTAGAGGGAAATTAAAGCCGACTGAATTATGAGGTGGTTGGCAGTGAGATTGGTGTTTTATAGAACATTAATATAAAACTCATATTATTGTGTCAATTTAAAACCAAGTGAAACTTATTTCGCCTCTAAACGTTGGCACGATAAAGTAGTATTATTTTTCATAAGTGTTATTCACTCCACTCATCGTACCCCCGACCATCTTGTATTCAATCTACGAACAAGGAAAATTCGTTATTAAGACTGAAATATTTATGTTTTAGCTAAACTGTAACAATGTTAACAGTCTTAATTATAAGCAATAGTTGTGAGAAATTGTATGCATACATGCTTAACACCCCACTACTGGAAATTAGTTGTCTATGGCCAGGACTGCCGATGGGGGCGCAGCGTGACAACACACCAGTCTACCAACCTAAAGGTTGTCAGATCGAGTCTCGGTCCAACCCGGGCTTTGTTCAAGTATAAAATAATACAAAACTCACAACCTCCCCCCAGACATTTTTGAGGCCCGTGAGCCAATGGGTGGCATCTAGAAAAATAAGCGTGGGTGCGACGAATCCACCCTACGAAAAGATAACATCAAGAAAGGCGCGATCCTAATACATCGCACGAGGACTTAGGATAAATAAATAAACCACGACTGCGATAAATTATGAATTATTTCTTAGTTCTGACAACCTTTTAACAATTTATAAATATTTATTGGTTTCATGGCTGTTTGAAATTCTATTTGTTTTTACAGTTTTGAGGTTAACGAAGTATTGTTAAACTAAAAACAGCGTTTCTTAGAAATTGATTTTCTTATACATTCTCTTTTCCGATTTTAAACGGTTTTAGTCTATCTACTTTTAATTATATTGATCTTAGTTTCTTAAAATTTTATGTGATCATTCGGTTTATATGTAAATATTTTTATAAAATATAAATCTGTTGATTGTATTGTTTGATAATTTTAGTCGCTTCGGTTATTAATTGAGCTCATTTATGCAAAACGTCAATGATATAACAACCTTTATGGTAAAATTAGAGTATTTAATTCAATTAATTAGTCAATTAATTTAATTGAATTGAAACCAGTTTTGAACTGGGTAGAACTTCCTCTTATTGTTAAAATTGGATGAATATCTCAAACTAACTATTTTTTAAGGTGTTACACTGTTAAACTGGGTCAGGAATATCTCATGAAGCCTTGCATTTGGGCCTAGAAACGAAAAAAAAAAATTATATAGCTCATGAACGTACAAAAAATGTCGTATTTGGTTTCTTTTTGCAAATGTTTGTTCATTGTCAATTTTGATTGATTCTTCTATAGAAAGGGAAATTATTTGTTTAGAAACAATCTTATATAGGTACATTCTGTAGTTCTATGTTTGATATTTATCTACTAGAGTACTGTATTTATCAATCTCCACCTTATATTATTCTTTATTAGAACTTTTCATTTTAAAATAGATTTTCTGGGCCTTTGGTCCATCTTTAGGTGTGCTGCAATTTTCAAAACATTTCTTATTAATGTAAGTACTAGTTAATAAGAAACGTTTTATAATTTCCAGTGTATAAGAAGCATATTATTTTAAAAAATAAAATTTCTAATAAAGAATTTTTTACATTAATAAACAACACGGTGAATGATCTTCACTATATTAGTAGATAACACATTCAAATCTTCCATCACTAAATACTAAATTTACATTTATCATTCGTTTATTTGTACTTAACAGGGAAGCTTTAATAGTGTATAAAGCATTAATTATTAAGATATGGGATCGAATGCTATGGTGCCTGTGCTAATAGCCATCGAAACATGCAAATCTACAAAATCGAACATTAAGAACAATAATGCACCGTAATAAAAAAGCAGAAACTCTTAAAATCGTTGCTACTCTACCATCAAAACTATTTTATTTTTACAGAATTATCTTATAATAAATGGATAAATTATTATCCATAAATTTTAATTTATTTGAAAAAGAAATAACATATCTAAAAAATGTACCCTATAACAATAAATTTGGTAAAAGTGCCTTAAACTATATCGTGCCATATCTGTTCAATCGCTTACCAGATAAACTAATAAATCAACCACAAATAAAACTAAAAAATAAATGTTTAACTGGGTACTTTCTTACTTCTATGTTTTCCAATAAGTAATTTTGATTCACCAAATGACCATATCTGCCTTTTTTTCTGAACTCCATATAATCATTCATTACATTTCGATTAAAATTAGCAATTTATGTGTGCTTAGTAATAGATTTTATTTATTTAGATAATATTGGATCCTTATTTTTATCATATTCTGCATTATCTTGTTTTATTCTCATTATTGTATTAATTCACTAATTATAAATTAGCAGCTTTTTTAGTCACCTCAAACTCATTTCAGTTATTTTTATTATTTTATTTTATTTAATAATTATTACTTTTTAATTTATTTTCATTTTGATAGTTGTTAATTAAGTTATTAAATGTATCTCTTGAGATCAATTCTTATTACACTTATCTGGCTTAAAAATTGTATAGGCTCCACAACGCCCTAGTAGTCTAAACTATAGCATTTACATTTCACTTCTGTCTTTCATTTTTTGTGCTATTTTTTCACCGACCGATGGGTGTCATCTGGTCGGGCCATGTTGAATGTAATTTTTTTAAAATAACAAAAAAAAATTTCTGGTTTCAGTATTTCTCTTCAAATATATTAATTATAACTTAGGATTTTTTTTTTTTTTTTTTTTTTATCTTCATTTCGTCTTCCAACAATACATTCTTCAGAACATTATCCTCTTTCTTAATTACATTTATTTCTTTAACTCCACTTTTTTTTTGTCTGTATCCTATTGTAGTATTTATTTAAACTAAATTGTCCAATCAATAAATTTCCTGAAAATTATTTATGATAACTAATATCTTGGTTTCCAAGTTTCCACGCGGGCTCCCCTTGGATAATGAGAGGTTTCTCCTTGAAAAGGCCGAAATTGATGAGCTAAGTTGGAGAATGAAGAGGAGGGTAGGAGAGCAGGTACTTATATGGGTCCGGGTCGTTAAAAGTTTCGGTTCGGCTTGGTTTCGAACCCAGTTAGCCAAGGTTTCGGAATAAACAGAAATTAGCAACTCTGAAGTCGTAATAGGCACTAGGTCCTCGATATAATAGGCTTGCAATATGGCCGTCTACTTTATAGTACTGTCATTGCGGCTCCCAATTGCGCATTTAAAGCTTTCTCTCTCTGGTATCAAACTCTCTCTTTTGATAGTTTTGCATTTATAATCAAAAGGTTAATATTTGTTATAACTAGATATTTTTGAAAACATAATTTAATTTCAATATTCATTGATTGGGTAGGATTACTTGACGTTGGATCAAATACTTGTCTTATTCTGAAAGACATTTGATGTCATCATTCTAAGTTCTTCCTACTGGATTTAGGATAAAGCAAGTCTCGTTGATTTATGTGGAGTAGAGTAACAACAACTGATGTCTAAAGTCCAAGTCCTCTGAAAAAAATAAAATTTAATAAGGTTTTCAGAAACGAGAATTTACATTTTTTGTTTTAGTACAGTATTAGGGGTAAGATACAGATTTAATACATTCTTCGAATGACTTTGTGAACAATTGTAGTTAAAATTTCAGTAGACTATATCAATCTAAATTGTTAGAAACAATCTAGGCTAATGTAAATTCATTAATTATGTGCGCAATTTGACAAAATAGGTATCATCTACGCCAGGGATCCTCCATGGCCACATTTTATTTTTATTTATAGCTATTCAATAATTTCCGTTTAGTAATTTTTTTAAATAAGAATTATTTTATTATAGATATAACTTAGTTTTAAAAATAAATATTTTGAAATTTATCGGAAATAATTAATAATGGTTTTGGAGCAGGGGGGAGGTTGCCATAACCCTACTCTCTTTCTTGGCAAAAATTACGCTTAGGTGTTGGGATTAGGCCACACCCTTTTAATGCAAATTTACGATTAGTAGAGATTTTGGACATAAATGTAATTATCTGTAAAACTGTTTATTTAATCGCAAATATGAAGGAAATAGAAGTTGTAGTAAATATTATTTCTAATCATTTGGGTTATCTGTAATGAAAATCCATTGAGCCGTTCTCAAGAAATTCCTGCTTCTTTTTTTGTTCTTTTCAAACTCATTTCAATGTGAATATTAAGGATAAAGAAATAGATTTATTGCTCAAAAATGTAAGTAATGAATATAAAATTGAATTATCTTAATCAATTTTTCAATTATTGTTTTCCAGGAACAGTTAATAAAAATTAATTTATTTTAAGGAAAATATAATGTTTGATACAATTATTAAAATTCTTTATTAAAATACTTTAAACATAATGTTTATTATAATTGAATTAATGTGACTGAAAATTAATTGTGATTAAAAAAATATACGCTTGTTTTGATGGACCCCCAATTTTTTTTAATTGCCCTGCCTGGTTATTTCTAGCATACGGGATGCCTGAAGCCACGCCTACGAAAGGAATAGACCCCGCCTTTCCTTTTGGTGTCACTTGCCCTAGAAGCGTACTCCCTCCATTATACTCCTTCCAAGTTTTGGACCCTGCTGGTACAGGTTATATGAGGCGGGCTAACTATCGCTAATCAATGTTAAGTGTTAAAATTCTTTACGTTCGCAAATTCAAATACAGCCCTTCTTAATGATACTGTTTCTTATTCTGATGGGATTAAATATATATATTCTGTATTAATTTATAAGTAATTCCAAGAATAAGTTGAAACGTGTACGGAACATCTATCCTCTTCTCTGCCGCATCCCCCGACATGCTAGGAAATTGAAAATTATTCGTTTAGAAATGCATGTCGTTGCACGTTTATTGTGCATTACCTATTAACTAACACTAAAAAATCAGGAAAATTTAACACAAAACAGTTTTAACAATATGTCCTGACCCTAATATGTACTGACCTACCCTCCCGCGGCCCATTTCCAACCCTCTGGCTACTTGTTATCTGCATATCACCGGTTGGAAACCACTGTTTTTCAGTGAGATTGTAATTTGTTGGGGGCAGCTTTAGGTTGGAAGAGACACTTATAACTTAGAATCTCGGGAATGGATTTCTGATTCATCTTATTTTTTTATGTAAATGAGCCTTAGACGCCATTAGCATTGGAATGCCATCCAGTGCGCATGTTGTGGGCTGGTAACGTATTCTATACTTCATCCTACAGGTTCCAGTTCATGTATGGATTAGATGGAAATTGGCCTGACTAGAAAGGATGTCATTTCCTTTATCGATTGCCATATCGCGCTATAATTATTTAAAAAGAAAATATAATTTTATTCGGAAGTGTATTTTTATTTTAATGAATATTAATTGACGATAATAATGAAAATTATTTGACAATTCAATATATCGAATAATTGCTTATAATTAATATTGAATTTAGTTATTGATTAGAGTAGATAAAATTTATGTATTCATGCTTGAACTATACAGAACGTTACACTTTGGCATGCATCGTAGCACTAAGACCTCTCTACCTGACTGCTATATTAGTATTCTAGGGTAGAGACCAGACCTTTAGTCTTGGTATGACCTTTACCCTCTAGGCATTCAAAGGAGCGTTTACTATACCTGCTTCTATTGAATTTCATACGGAAAGTTCCTAAACTACTATAATTATTCTAAATTATTAGTTGTTAATTATAAGATATTAGTGATATAAAATTTGTTTCTTAATTTATAAGGCGATTTTTTTATTTATGTCCTCTTTTAGCCTTCTTATTCGATATGGATTGATTTTCATACTTTCTCCCTTCTCTGTCTAACGACGTTTTGAATATGTAATATACGAATGTATGCATACATTAGCGCGCACTCAAACTCCCCATCACAAATTCGTAACTTCTTGATATTTTTGAATTTTGATTGATCATACTACTTCACTTGCCACCTTGGAAGGCGAAAATAAAAAAAAATTATAAGGGGAAGATTGTCGGGAGTTTGGTCAGCAAAGATACACACATAAATAATTCGTTTATACCTGAATTTCAGGCCTTCATTAGGGCTGAAAAATAAAACGAGATTACAATCTTAATTCCGAAAAATAAAAATAAAATAATAACAAGCAAATTTGGAAATATTCATAACAGTAAGATAAGTAGATAGATAATAGTTAATATTAATTGAAGATAAAGATATTTATCTAATTATAAAATATAATATTTATTTTTATTTATCGATTGCTTTAAAAATTCTCATTCTCGAGGCGTGAATAATGAATATCAACTTTGTGCTAAGAATACTACAGTTCAACAAAATATAACATAGCAATATGATTGAAATCGGGAGAGTTCGGGTACGCTCGGCTCTCTCCGATTTTCCGGCATATATACTGCTGTATTTACTTTTCCATTGTTTTTCCTTTAATTAATTATCAAATTCTCTCATAGTTCATATTTATGCATGTTTCATTATCGTTAACAACAAAAAATGGTTAATTATTTCAAATAAACAAAATTAAAAATTAATTAAGATGAAGATCTTTTTGAAAAATTGGTATTTAAGTACTGTTGAACTATTTCAATGAGTATAAAATTAAAATACTGACTTACCCAGTTTAATCGGAATCGTTTGAACCAATATTGATAAAAAAATCGAATCAAAATTAGTGTGAAAAATTGATTCTTTAAGGTGATATTTCTGGCCATTCGATTTTATTGTTTCTGTAACATCCTAGGTATATACCCACCATAGATATATGATTTCAGCTTCATACTACTTTTTGTATTGTACCTATAATAGGTTTATAAATTTAAAATAAATAGGATATCAAAATTTGACATAGTTTAATTAAAATAAGAAGTTTATATGGTTTAATAAAGAAAACAAAAAACAAAAATAATAATGATGGTTAGTTGAATCTTACCTGAAACCTGTAACACTTCTTAACTTGTAACAGTATATATTTTATACTTAGAATGAGTTACTAACAAATTCCAAAAAATATTATTTATATATATAATATTTTATGCCTACTGAAAGTACTATATACGCCTTTATGATTCTTGACGTAATAGCTTCTTCTCTATTCCCTTAAAAGTTCAACTGTTTTGAAGATAATTTGCTGAAACATTCTATTTATCTGATCTAGTTTAAATAGATAAATAAATGCATCTATACATGCATACTTTTTTTTTGCATATGTAGTTTTTTGCCATTTATTTAAATATATAATTGTCCAAATAAAGGTCCATTTTATGGTAATCGAATTTTAAAACAACTTTTATTATTATTTATTAGATACTCATTCATAAAGGAACATAGACTGGTTATGAGTGCGCTTTAGGAAAGAAGGAAAGATGGATTTTTCATGAACTTGAATATTTTTTATTATTTTTGTACTAATAAATTAATGATATGGAATAATTTACAAAAATATACAGATGCTCTTAAAATAAACTAAGCTAACCGAGTTAGACAATAAAAATAATTGTTTGTAATCATTTATATATAAATTAATTATTTTAAAATATTACACAATAATAACATTGGATGAAAATTTGCGTCTTTTGATATCGAACATTCCATATTATTAATCATTCTGATATGTATATAAAGTTTTTAATAAATAAATTTTACATTTGTAGAATTCATTTTTACATGGCCATTCTAGTACAAATAGCAAATAGTAATTGATATTATTTTTAAAGATATATGCCATAGTGATAGTAATTTTATTATGAATATGATTGTTTAATTATTATTACTATTGAGATTTTATGGATTTGTTTTTACTTTATAATTTAAATTTTATATATTTTGAAACTCCTTTCTAGTAATATGTTTATGTTGATATGTCTTGTCCTATCTTCAGGTCAACAGTCTTATTAATTAGCTTGTCATTTTGATCTTTATCCATAATTATATTTTTCGTTCTTAATTAATGAACATATTTTATAATATGTGCACTACTTATAAGTATTTTAGTTTCACTGGGGTTAGATTCCAGCCGGTTTGGTGAATGCAATAGTGAAACTAAAACACTTTCAAATAGTGTTAATTATAAAATATTTTATTCTATTATAGAATTATGTATATGCATTAAAATGACAATTTATCTACTTATGATAGTTGGTTCTAAAGATGGGTGAAAAACACCGAAACGTTGATGAAAAATGTATGATATAGGATTAATGATATTAATAAGAAGAAGTTTTCACAAAAATAGCAATACTTATGGGTATAAGTTTGTATGGTGTAAGCCGAATTTTGTTATTTCCTTATATTTCATGTAACTATATTAAAAACAATACATAGAACGAAGAAAAAGGAATGAAAGACAAAAAAACACTTATCATAGCTATTGGGTAGAAAAGGAAAATAAATATCTATTTATGTCGTATTGAAGGTTTCTAGTTGCTACATAGCATATTTTAAGTGATTTCTTCTGGGTGATGTGATAAACTCCTACCGGAGGTTCTGATGAAGATTTAGAAATTTTTAAAATAAAAACATATTAAGTCTAGTTTTAAACTTGTTAGTCTTGTAGTCTTGTTTTTGAACTAGTAAAAATCCTTCTACTTTTCCACTTAACTTAAATTGATTTTCAACGATACATAAATGTATATGTGTTAATTTCTGCAATTAATGTATTAATTTATGATTGGATAGAGGGAGAGTGAGATAGATTGTCTTCTTTGATAAGAGAAAGTATGAGATTTGAAGAAGGCGGTGAGCTTTGGAGTATGGCTTAAATGTTTTCAATATCCCAGCGTAAAAAGTGCTTGGATCTATGGAGCGGTTCCAAAATGTTCCACCCTTAAACCGTTGCTCGTGATATACCCACCTCTAATTGTAACTACTTCAATTAACAGTAATAATTATACATTATTATAAAGGGCTTTTCTTAACTCGTTATTAAAATTTGATTTGTTATTTAAACAAATTCTTTTTCATTATCGACCCATACATTCGGTCATGCCTATATACTAGTTTTCATGTTTTTTAAATTTTTTTTTCGCGAAAGAAGTTGTCTTATATTTAAGATTAAATTTAATAGAATAAAAATTTTCCTATTCTATTAAGTTTTGCAGATATTTTAAAATACATCTTTTTTAATTAAATGTACACTTTATAAAAGTGTAAATTTTATAAAAGGATTAAAAAAACAAAAACAAAACGAAGGGTATTAATTTTAAAGAAATTCTGTCTATTTAAATGTGGATATATATTATTTGAATTCTGGCCTTATATTAAGTTATATTTAATATTTAATAATTAATATATTTAGTTATATTTAAATGATTTATAACTTCAGAACTAACATATTTCGTTTAATTTTTTATATCATGTGTCGTATGATTACCATGTCATCAATTCTTTACTTTTCTTATCTGTGTACTCGTTATGCATTCATTTAGCTAGCTATACAGCTGTTTTTCTTTTCATTGTATGCACTTTTTCATATTTATTTCCAAGCAGTATATTTGTTGGGGATTTATTTGTGTACTAATTTAGAGTAATTTATATTTTCAAGACAGTCAAGTCAGGATTTATTTATAAAAAAAAAAATTAAACATGAAATTAGGATTCTGATAATCAAGAAATAGAAAATGATTTACAATTAAAAAAAAAATATCAATTTTTACTATCGTTTAATATACAAATTTTATATACAATTATATACAAACGTTTAATAAATTATACAAAAATATACATATTTTCATATCTTCGTAGATATCTTTATTTAATAATTGTTCGTTGGCGCTTTAGGGAGTAAAACATTTTAGTTCTTTTTTTTTAGTAGCAATTCTCGAACCGAAATATTGAAATCTTTATCTGGCAAATCTTTGTTAGATCGATATTATTAGAAAACCGATAAATCCTGGAATCAGAGATACTATTTTTATTTTTTTTCTTCATTTTCATTTCATTTACATTATGATTATTTGTTTATTGTACACATTTTAACAAAATATGTACAAACTTTTTTTCACTTCCCTGTTTCCGTTTTTATTTCGTCTTCTTTTACATACTCTCCTGTTTCTCTTTTCAAAATGTTCTGGATTTCCATGAATGTTTTTCCTTTAGTTTCAAATACATAGAAATGTGAGAAAATTACACATACAGCACCGGATGTGGCGAAGTAAAAATACATCCATTCTACTCCCCAACGATCCGACACTTCCAAGAATATTCGATTGAGTACGAAAGATGTAGTTGCGAGAAATATTGCGGATATAGAACCGGCGTGACATTTGATGTTGGTCGGGAACAGTTCCCCGACAAGAGTAGAAGGTACAAAGCCGATACCTATCGAGTAAGTGAAAGAAACGGCGACGAGGCAGGCATAAGGTACCCAGAGCCAGGACGACACGTCGTAATGGTGTGTACGGAAATAGTAAAATAATCCTGCGATCCCTTGGACAGCAGAGCAAGAAGCGGCCGAAGCCATAAGCAACTTCTTGCGTCCCCAGGTCTCCACCAGTGCTGAAGGCAAGTAGTTGGCCACGACAGATACACTGCTATAGATGACCATGTAGGTCGCCCTGCTGAAGCCTCCTCCAGTTTCTGGAAGGGTGACCATGGAATAAGCAACGGTCGGGCTCAGTCCGCACGAGCGCTGTAACAGTGACAGTGCTGTGATGATGAGCATTGCCCTCCTCATCGATGCAGTCGTAACAAGGTCAATGAATCTTCCTTTCTGTTCCATATCCGTTGCGACTGTCTCTGTCACGAAATTAGCTTCCATCAGCAGTGCTTCGTTGTCTTTCTTTACTTGTCTATACTTGGACAAAGATTTAATTGTCCTTTTCTCCTTCTCTTTCATGGCTAAATAATAAGGACTCTCCGGGACGAAGTAGAAGAATATCCCGAAAAGTACTGGAAGAATCGCGTTAGCTATGTTTACTCCGGTAAAAGAGAGAAAAATGTCTAAAACGTAATCGTAGACCAAACCTATGTTTAGCAAACCGATAAACATAGCGCTCAAGGCTCCGCGTATTTGTGGGCTGGCGATCTCGGCGAGGTAGATGGGGACCACGGCAAAGGCGACACCCTTAGCCATCCCCACCGACAGCCTAGCGGCGTAGAGGTACCAAACGTTGTTAGCAGCGATGACAGCAACGCTGGCGAATATGTACATAAAGGCTGTGCTGTACAGAGTCGGCTTCCGACCGAAGATATCCATGCAATAAGCTGCGGGTATCGGGCTGAGGATGTTGCCGAAGTCCATTAAGGATACCATTGTCGATATCTCGCTTCTGGTTACGTTGCAGCAGTATTCTCCTCTGACCAGTGGGCCGATGGCTACGGCAGCCCATGCCAGCCAACCTCCAGCCGCCATTCCTCCAATTCCCACTGAAATATAACAACCATAGATTAGATTTTTTTAATGGCTAGTTAAATTTGACAAGACACCATTCCTTGGAATCGCTCTAATACTACACTCCCCAATACTCATTATTATTGGAGAACTTGTACCAGTTATTTCTAGCGGACAGTTATTAGCTATTTAGAATACATCAATTGGCATGACTATGAGTATAATACAATTTCGAAACGTCGCTAAAATATATATCAATCACAGTCTAGAAAAAAGTTATAGATATATTAACATGCTAATTGTTTCTAGTGACTTAGATTTATGGAATGATTCGCATGTGTGTTATATATATACCTAATCAATATATTCAAAGTACTTGAATTATTATTTAATTATTGATTTTCTAGATATAAACACGTTTTTAATATTCCTTTTCTTTCTTTTCAGGTGAGCTTTACAATGCCTCTATGCTATCAGATATGAAGGGTAAGCATGCTTATTTTATGTTGCTTGAATCGGATAGAAAACTGTCGCGGATTATTTCCTTGGAAGAAAATATTTCGGAACAATTGCAAGATCTACTAGACGAAGTTAAAATGCTACAGAAAAAATCACTTACTAGCATCTAAGGTGAAGCTCATTTTAAGATTACTTGTACTTGGACAATAAAGTCATTAAATAAGTAATAAACAATTTTGGTTTATTATTTATGTGAATATGATAGTTAATATAATAAAATATCGACTTTTATTGCAATAGAAATCATAACGCGACAGTGTATATTTATACAACTAAACATTTTTTTAATATATCGGTTTATTTAATCTAATTTTGAAGAAAAATTATTTCACTATTTCTTTTATTGAAATAAATGCTAAATTCATTTTAATGTGATATTTAGTGAGTTATAAATTGGTTTATAATACAATGAATACATGGTATTTAGGTACATTTAATTATACATACATTTTTCGAAATTATTATATTTTTTAATATGAATTATTTTCGGGGTCTAGTTTAGTAATTCTCTCACGCAGTGCCCCGCTGTAATATCCGTTTAGGACGATTTACGAGCAAGAATATGAAATGAAATGGAAAGAAATGGGGCGGAAACGCTTTCCAGATATGCTGGTATAATCTTTCTTTGTTTAATATATAGTCCATTCAAAGTTTGTATGAGATTATTTAATATATATATAATAATTTCATTGGTAACAAAGTACTATATTACTTAAATATCTTATAAGTAGAAAAGGAATAACCAAATGTTAGGATAGAACTTAGGTTTTTGAAGATAAAAGCTATTATCAGCCCTTACGCATCGATATATTATGTTTATAATTAAATTTTGATTATGATATAGTATGTTAGTTTTTGAAAATCGCAGAATTATAAATTTTTAATTAATTTTAAATTGGGTAAAATAAAATCAATCACAATATTCTATTTAGTTTAAATAAATGTCGCAAAAAAAAATGTGATAAGCCACAATTTTCTAAACAATTTAATTTTTTTTTAAATCTATCGCATGTTTAATAGCACAATTGCAACGTGTTTATCTATAATGTTATGAAAATGAAGCACATTAATTAAGAATTGTAGATTTTATTTTAAACTGGTCTACTTAAAAATTTTCATTGTATAGCTTGTCATATTCCTGAACTTTCATTTAATTTTAAATTCTCTTTCCTAATTGTTTATTGCCTATTTGAGTTTAAAATGTTAATGGTTCCTACCAATAAAATTTAAAGAAAATCAACATTGTCCAAATCTAAGGAATATTAGCAGTGATACACCGGTAGATGTTTGTGCAAATTCCCATAGAAACCCTTTTTTCTCTAATTCTTTCAAGGTTAATTTTCCCATTTCGGAATATGAATTAAGGACTTAAGAACAAGAGGAAAATCATATATGAAGATTGTTATTGTTATGAATTATTTAGAGTAAAATAAATAAATTAATATGAGATCCAGATACTTCATTAATGAAATATAAAGATTAATATTCATATTAAGTGTTGTATAAATTAATTATATTAATTGTTAAGAGAGGTTCGGCATCTTTCCTCCGCAGCAGCAGTGGCGAACGCCTCTCTATACGTGTTATTGTTTCACAAGATTCAATTATACTTCCCCGTAAAGGATTAAAGTCATTGACCGGGCTTGCATTGACTTTCTGTTTTGTATCATCACAAACAAAAAAATCTAATGATGTCAGGTCTGGAGAGCTTGCGTAACAACAACACATATCCAGTACTGTACGGTCAGTATTCCTGTGGAAGAAAGATCATATGGTTATCATTCAGATTTGAACAACATTTGATATGAATGTTAATGTTTACATTTCATTATTACTGCAGTAATGGTAATATGGAACCAATATTAGTCTGTTTCTAATCTTAAATAAATCGTTCTGTTTATTTATACTAAAATAGTTTTTATCCAAATAAATCATATTGTGAATATCTCCTAAACAAAGGTTAACGGGTATACTTTTTACGACGTATTTTTAGTTCGGACAATAGATCCTGAAACGTTCTGTATAATAATGAAACCAACGTAATAACCATAAGTACTTATTGACTTATTGATCTCTGTAACTCTAAAACGATTGCTTTGAAGCTAAAATTAATCATGACGGATCTCCTTATGCTGTATATGAGAAAGGAGGTTGCGTTTAAGAAAATACGAAGACAGTGATTAAAATATATATATTTATTTCTAAAACAAGAGAAGCCCAAGAGAAGAAAAAAGGCAGTTATCTCACCCCAATTTTTGATTACTTTAATGAAAGCTATGTATAATTACTAGTCAAAACTGATGAGTCTGCCAAGTATAAGTTGGGGGAATAAAAAATGGCGGCTGTTTCAAAGCGATAAAAAAAAAACTAATTTTTCATTCGGAGATCTATATTTCAAAAAGTAGGAACAACACATGAAAACTTAAGAGATCGTCATTTGAAGAAGAGCAAATTTGCTAAAATATGAGCCCTAATAGAGTTATTTGCGTTAAATATTTTTCGAGATATAGCTTTTTAAAAAGCAACATTTCATAAAAATGTTGTATGTACTTGCAGATCAGTAGTTAGTGAATTTATTTTGAAAAATTTATTTCTCAAAAACCATTTGACGTACAGATGTCTATTAGCACTCAAATTAAAGCTAGTTTAATGAGGTATAAATATTTTATGATGTTTATCTTTGTAGGGGTAATAGTTTACATGAAATTTGCTAAAATAAATTGATTTATAGTTGTTCGGACAAATTTTCATTTGCCAAATTTATATTCATATGTGAATATCATATCATCATCAGTGTTCTACTACCCCTACGAAGATAAGTGTCATAAACTACTTTATAGTAAGTTAAATTTCTTTTATTTTGAGTGTTGGCAGACATATGTACGTCTTATGAATCTAGAGATACCTATTCCTACGAAGGTAAAGGTCATATACTTATTTATAGTGCATTAAACTAGCTTTAATTTGACTGCTTATAGACATCTGTACGTCACATAGTTACTGAGATTAATTAAATAACTACTGATCTTTCAGTAGATTTTTAAGAAATTTTGCTTTTTGGAAATCTATATCTCGAGAACCATTGGTCGTAAATAGCTCTTTTAGGGCCAATATTTCAGAAAATATACTCTTCTTTAAATAATGTTCTCTTAGATTTTCTAGTATTATTGGTAGTTTTTGGTAGAAAAAATAATGTTTTTTTAAGATTTTGAAACAGCCGTCATTTTTTATTCCCCCTACCTATACTTGGCAGACTCATCAATTTTGACTAGTAATTATACATAGTATTCATTAAAGTAATTAAAAATTGGGGTGAGATTACTGCCTTTTTTTCTTCCCGGCTCTTGTACTTTATGATAAAAACTGTAAAATGTTTTAAATTTTACCAATAAGTCCGACGCCATACTGATAGAGGACTGCCTTGATGGGTACACGTTTGGTCTCCATGGATAAAGGTAGTCAATCTTGCCAACCGGTGCTGTCCAAACTCCTTTCTCGTCTCTGCTCAGAGTGGCCACGTCTGGTACAAACGGGCTGCTTTATTACAATGTTACGTGTTGACCTACAGTGGAAATTTTAAAGCTAGCTTAAATATACAGGCAACGGCTGTGTATTTAAATCACGTTATCTCCCTCATCCCTTATCTCATAGCAAATAAGATTCTTTCGTCGGTAAAAATAATGGTTCGAATTAAATTTAACTGAAGTTACTGTCACCAAACAAAATGACTTGTGGAATGATTTATCACGCTTTACTTTGCTGATTTACTACAAAATATGTGAGAAACTGTTTCTAAGCAAACCAAACATTTTATGCATATCTTTCGTCATAGCTTTCGTCAGATGGTGTGAGTGACTCTTCAGTCTCCCAGCAGGGTCTTGCAAGGATATTAGTTAAGTGGTTTGTCCGTCCAAGGTTTTTCCAGAGTTTCCAATTTTCCTTCCATTTTAGTTCCATCATAAAATTAATCTAGTGATGATAGTTCTAGGTAAGCTAAACCTGTGTTGTTTTACATTTATAGGATAGCATCTGTTATCGACACTTGGTCCTTAAGATCATGGGTTTGTACGTGAACTCCGCCAATTGGAGGTGATTCCCATTGCATTTGCATTTGGGAAGGGACGAAATACTGCTTAACTAAGTCTGTATCATTGCAATATTCCAGCTGTGATATTAGACTGTTTAGTGAATAATATAGCTGTCCTCTGTATTTCTGAGTTTAACTGAATACCTTTTCAGCAGTCACTCAAGATTCAAAAAGGGTCTTTTCAGGGAAAAAAATCATGACTTCTTTTTGACGTTTCGATTTGTTTTTCGAGGTGCTAAACCCGATTTTTAATTTTCCACCAGTTTCACATCGAAAATTTAAAGAAATAATGCAACGTCAGGCCTTTCTTCAACATTTCGCTTTAACTAGAAAAATAAGCATTGCTCGAAAATAACATTCTATATAAAATTTGCAACATACAATACAGATTAAATTTAATATTTTCTGTATTAATATTCTATGCCTCTAGAGCGTGATATAAAAATAATCCATAGGTCGATTTGATTTGTTTTTCGAGATTCAAAACCCGAACTTCTCGTTTTCAATGAAAATTGAAAGGAATAACGCAATTTGGGTCATTTTTTCGGGTTTTCGCTTTTATTAAGAAGTAATTTTTCTCGAACTTTTTTCAATAATGTAAAAACTCTTCCTTCTAATTGTCCGGTTTTTCCAATCGTCTTGAAATTAATTATTTTACAACTTTGAGGTATAAATGGATCAATTAAAAGGGAGTTTTTCAGAACTGAAAAATGGTCTCTAACGCCATCTAAGTTTAGTCTAAAGCGAAATATGCATTTTGTAGGTAATTTTGTCTTCTTTTTTTTTAAATTTCGAACTAACCCTAGTAAGTCAGTAATTAGTTTTTTATACGTGATCCTCAACAGATTGTAGGTGTCTCTGGTAAATATGAAAAAAAAATCAGTATTGTAAGAATAACATTTTTGTTATAAATTATTTATTTTACACATATATGAGATTCAAATAATTATTTATTTTAAAAAAGTGGTAATAGGAAGACAGTACTGGAGATGTCAATTACTCTAATATGGATGTGTAGAGCCCAAGATGAGAAAAAGGGCAGTAATTTCACCCCAATTTTAGATTAATTCAATGAAAACTATGTATAATTACTAGTCAAAATTGATGAGTCTGCCAAATATACGTTGGGGGCATAAAAAATGGCGGCTGTGTCAAAACGTTAAAAATAATTAATTTTTCATTCGGAGCTCTATATCTTTAAAACTACCAACGACAATAGAAAATCTAAGAGAACATAATGTAAAGTAGGGTAAATTTGCTAAAATATAAGCCCTGATTGAGCAATTTACGTTCAATAGTTCTCGATATATAGCTTTTTAAAAATCAACATTTCATAAATCAAACTTATTGTTGTTAACAACTACAAATCAATTTTTTTAAGCAAATATTATGAAAGCGACTTTTCCTACGAAGGTAAAGGTCATACTACTTTATAGCACATTAAACTAGCTTAAATTTGAGTGCTAAAAGACGTCTATACCTCACTTAGGTCCTGAGATATAGATTTCTCAAAATAAATTAACTAATCACTAATTTGTCAGTACATTTTTGAGAAATGTTACTTTTTAAAAAGCTATATTTCGAGAGCTATTGGACATGAATAGCTCTATTTGGGCTCATATTTCAGCAAATTTACGCTTCTTTAAACAATGTTCTTTTTGATTTTCTGGTGTTGGTAATTCTTAAAATATTGAGCTCTGAATGAAAACATATTGGTTTTTTAAGGAATTGAAACCGCCTCCATTTTTTATTCCCCTATCTATACTTGGCAGACTCGTCAGTTTTGACTTGTAATCATACAA
Organism: Halyomorpha halys; assembly: GCF_000696795.3. Taxonomy (NCBI): domain Eukaryota; kingdom Metazoa; phylum Arthropoda; class Insecta; order Hemiptera; family Pentatomidae; genus Halyomorpha; species Halyomorpha halys. Next base: position 913,853 of record NW_027111717.1, read on the forward strand.
AGTTTGCATTAAAGTAATTAAAAATTGGTGTGAAATAACTACTTTTTTTTTTTTCTTCCCGGCTCTTGTACAATAAACTAATAAGCAATCTTGCCGATTCTTCCACCAAAAAAATTACTCGCTCAGCGCCTTGAAAAACGGCATTACTATTTAACAGTTACTGTAATGTCACATTAGGGCTGGAGTAATCTACTTTGAAAATTACATGTATACGCCTTGACAGTGAATCATCGGGATTAAATAACCATCTTCAAAAAAAATCTTAGTTTTCTAGTTATGAGCGGAAAACTTGAAACAAAGTTCTGAAGTTTTTGTTTTTTTTTATTCGGGTTAAGCACCCCAAATACATATAGAATCGTTAAGAACAACATTTCAATGATTTCTTTCCTCGAAAAACCCTTTATTTACTGGAGTATGTGAAAGCTATACTTAACATGTAAAAATGTTAAAGATTTTTTTGTTGATGATTCTGCAACTGAGTTTTGTAAAATCCAAATATTATTTGGACCCATTAAGAAATTGTCACTGTGTCATACTTACTGTACATTCATTTTCAGATCTTTTTCCCTTTAGTAATTTTTTTCATTTTTTGCAGTTATCTGTTTCATCTGTAATTATTGCAACTCGATTTTTCTGGTAGTCTCGATCAAATTAATTCTCTTGATCCATGGAATTGGTCATTTTATTGTTTTTGAAATCTAATTTTTTGTTTTGCCTCAGTCAATCACATCAATAGCCTTCACTTCAGTACAATTGATTCCATTATTGGTAGGCATGTTTGTTTTATTTATTTATTTTTTTAACAATATAATTTAAAATGAGATCTGGTTTAGATATCCAGTTTCTTGAAGATTTTTAGATTAGAATGAAGATAGATTAATAGAAAGAAATAGATTTCCAACTAGCTCATCTTCGATCAATGAGATCTGCACGATTTTCTGATGAATTTATTGGATTATTTAATGGATATCTTAATCCTGAATATCTTTTGTAGATTAGTTATTTTTAAATGAGGTTATTTTTGTGGTATAAATCGAATGATTTTGACAAGAATTAAAATCAAATTTTCCAAGTACATGAACTTCCTATTGACTTACACCTGACATTCTCAACTAGTGACCAAATTCAAAAGTTTTTTTGCTAAAATTTAAAATGAATGCATTTCAAGAGAAATGTTGTGTTTTGAGAGGTTTTTGTTTCCATTTTTAAATATTTATTAAAGTGTTGATGTTTGGATATTTATAAAAGGTGTTAACTTATATAATATGAAATAATTTATAAGATAAGAACTAGTGTCCTCTATATATATCACCATTTAAGACAAAAATAAAATATAAATAATTATTAATATTTTAGGAATAATTGCTAGTATCAGCATATATATTTTTTTGAAAGACTAAATGAAATTTTTTATTATATAATAATAACAGTACTAAAATTTGCAAGTAGTGTTACCAATTTAGGAGTGCTTATGTCACTTTGGTTATGATGAAATATTTCTAAGAATTTATTTTAAGAAAAATAAAAAATGAGGTTAAACTTAACTAATCTCATAAACGTTCTGATGGAATAAAAATGACCTGTAATAAATTATTTATTATCTTTCCCTTGTCTAACAAGGTCTAGTGAAGATATACGATATAAAAAACACTATTATTATTTTTCATTCATCCTTTAGTATGAGAATATTATTCTAAACCAGTTTTGTATAATGCAACTCAATCACAACAAATGGTATTTGCTCTTGTACGGTTGCTTTTAGGTTGTGTAATCATAAACTCTCACTTATCAGAGGCACCATAATTGTTACCTTCGTACTATTTAATTGAATGTTTATGTGTATATTGTTTTAATGTTGAGTTATTGGTGTTGGTTATATTTGGGTAACTAATAATTTAATTAAACTAAAAAATATAAAAATAATTATATAAAATATCTATTATCAAACTGAGTATATTTACATAACTATTTTTACAAAAATAATTTATTTCATTGAGCTTTCATTATTTCATTGTTTTTGGTAAGCTCAATTATGGTAATTACATTTTTTACCATACACATTATTTTAATGATAAATTACTATAATTAACAGTATAAAATATCATTAAAAACATATCAAATATATAATTAAGATGATCAGTCTTCTTACTCGGTAGCTTATATCACAGGGACCTTTTCAGTTGATTCTTTTAAAATATTCTGGATTTCAACGAATGTTTTCCCTTTTGTTTCGAACACGTATAAAATAGTGAATATCACACATGCAACAGATGTCAAGGAGAAGAAGAAGTACATATATTCTACTCCGAAGTTATCGGCTACTTCACGAAATACCCTATTGACAACAAAAGAAGTCGCTGCAAGAATGATCGCGGAGACAGAGCTGGCGTAGCATTTGACATTGGTTGGGAAGAGTTCCCCTACTAGAGTTGAAGGTATAAAGCCTATTCCTAGAGAGTAAGTTAAGGCGAAAATAATTACACAGCAATATGGTAGCCAGTTCCAAGAACTAACATCATATTTCCTGGATTCAAAGAAGTAAAAGAGACCAGCGGTCATTTGCGTTATGGCACTAGAGAGGGCCGAATATATGAGCAATTTCTTACGCCCCCAAGTGTCTATCAGTGGGGTAGCGATGTAGTTGGCAACAATCAGAATGAAACTGAATATGACCATGTACATCTCCCTGCTAATGCCGCCTCCAGTCTCCGGAAGGGTTATGGTACTATAGGCGAGGGTAGGGCTTATGCCGCTGGAACGCTGGAAAAGTGCTAGCAAAACTATTATCAATGTCGCCCTTCTCATCTCTTTTGTTGTAAAGATGTCGATGAATCTACCCTTTTGTTCTAAATCCTTCTCTACGGTAGCCGATACCATCTTCGCTTCGGCCAATAGTGCCTCGTTATCTCTCTTCAGCTGTCTGTATTTGGATAAAGACTTTATCGCTTTATTTTCCTTCTTCTTCATCGTCAAGTAATACGGGCTCTCAGGTACGAATAAGAAACCTATGGAGAATATGATAGGGATGACGACGTTTGCTATGTTCAATGCTTCATAGGACAAAAGCGCTCCGAAGAAGTAGTCATAAAACATTCCGATATTGAGGAAGCCGATGAACATGGTGCTTAAGGCGCCTCTTATCTGTACATTAGCAACCTCTGCGAGGTATATCGGAACCACGGCGAAGGCCACTCCTTTTGCCAGTCCGGCAAAGAATCTGGCGACGTAGAGATACCAGACGTCGTTGGCGGCGATGACAGAGATGCTGGATATGATATACATGACAGATGTTATGTAGAGGGTGAGTTTCCTGCCGATCCAGTCCATGAAGTAGGAGGACGGTATAGGAGTGAGAATGTTGCCGAGATCCATGAGGGCAACCATAGTGGACACCTGACCCCTGGACACGGTGCAGCACTTCTCGCCTTTGAGCAGTGGCTTGATGGCGGCTGAGGGCCACGCCAACCAGGCCCCGGAGGTCATCGCCCCCATACTGGCTGCAACACAGAGTATCAAGTTTTAATTGTCATATCAATCATTTATAAAAAAAAAAATATATATATAATGTAATTTAAAATAATGCTTATAATACATATTAGAGCTGATAATACATATTATTCTAAAAAATAATACAGAAACATTATAAATATCAAAAATTAAATAAAAATTATAAAAATAATATTTGAAATTGATTGGTTGAATTCTTTATATGATTGTCTATATTCCTAACTAATTAAAGATAATACTAATTATTATTAACATCATAAATATTAATTAACCTCCAAAATATTATTATTGTTAAATAACTTCATTCTGTAAAATTAGAATATGTAATATTTACTGCAAATATCACAAACCAAAACTATAAATATTAAATAACTGATAGGCGGCTGACTTAATATACGTTATTTAGTGCCCTTAACTATTTATTTTATAACAAGAAAGTATCTAATACGCATGAAAAGTTTAAAAATTGAATTGTTAAAATTTTTATAATGTTCTCCTCGATATATACATTAAATTTTTTTAATTTTATTATTATTGAACCTTAATTTTATGGTATTACGATTCTTCTATAACGAAACAAATAAATTCTGGTAGATTTTAATTCATTTGTTTACGATTTTATGGTTATTACAATGGGATTTCTGAAGGGATCGAGAAAAACAAATTGTTATTCGGAGTAAATTTCATATATCCCTAACATATTCATACAATCGATTTGTATGATATATAATCCTTAATTTCATGACATAGGAATATTTGAAGATAAATTTGTAAATAAATAAATTCTGTTAGATTATAATTTGTTCGAACTTGAGAACTTGAAGAAATATTGTTAAATATTTTAAAATTTGTTTTAATACGAAAAAGTTTCAAAATTAATATATTATATTATTAGAGCGTTGTATGTGTAATTTATTTTATACCTATTTAATAAAAATAAGAAAAATAGTGTTCAGCAGGAAACTAGTTTACAAATACAGCTGATATTTTATTTTATGCCTGATATGTTTTGATTTCGTCCGAAGTGATTCGCTGGTGCACTCTTGACCCGGGGTCTATTTTTGAAATCATCAATGCTCCGTAATCATTCCTTTGTATGGGGGCCATCGCGTCATGACTTTAGATAATTCTCAACATTTCAATAAAGCATTAAATCTGCATCAGGAGATAACGTAAACAAATGTGATTATGTTTCGAAAGAGTCATAACTTGTTTACGTGCACATTGTTCGTACTATGGACAACTTCTATTTGTCATTTCAGTATGTGTTTTCCTTAGATGCCTGACATGACTCCGTTCACCGTTGATACGGACCACATATCTAGGCTTCGGATATATGTTACGATTGTTTGTTCGCTATGTTCGTTTGTGTTTTTGTTGTATCTACGGGCGTTGTCCCTCGTCGTATGGTCGAGTGTGGTCCTTCCTTTAAGACTGTTCCGGCGTTGGTGCAGTTTTCAGTTGAATTTGTTTTTTTATCTCTTACCTAAAGTGCTATTCGTATTCAACGCCTATTTTACCCTGATCGTTTATGTAATCGTCGTACGCTGCACTAATTTTATATTCGTTGCTTTTGGATTTAAACTTAGTACGAATACAGAAGTTTCGAAATGTAAGTAAGCCATGTATGGTGTGTTTTTTATTCATTTATTACATCTTGTAATTTAGGGATTTTTTAAAATTTGATTTAAGCTATAATTCTTTGTATAAATTAATTTTAAATATTTAATTTAATTATTTCACTGGTACAGAAAGCAAAATAGCAGATTAATGTCAACTATTACTAATATGTTAAATTAATTTAAATCTGTTCAATTAACATGGGCCAGGGTAGGATCCCCTCTCTCTCTATGATTTATTTTATTACAATGTATATGTTTATTTAATTATTTTGTATACACTGTTTTCTAATTTTAGCCACATTTTGAATGCTGTTTGATTTAACTAATTTATTAACTATAGTCTTCTCTTTCCTTTTTAATGAATGTTTCAAAGGTAAGATAAAACCGTTGTGAATTCAGGATTTAGGAGACTGGTGCTCTGTGAACCATTCTATTATTTTTGGTGTTACGATCTCCTTCGAGAGATTGTCATCTGTACATCAACTAATACTAGTTATAAGTGAATGTTATAAAGATTAGTTCACGCATTTTTTCAACTGTACCTACTTTTTCAATATTGCTCAATTTAAATAATTTTTTAATTATTGATTAATAACTTAGGTCTTCTCTTTCCCGTTTTAAATAAAACAAATAAACTTTAACTTAAACAAAAAGAAAATACTTATAAAGAGTTTCTTTATTGGCCAACTTCTCATATACTTATACTGGGTTAAGAGGTTTTTTTGAATATTGTTATTACCCCGAACAAAAGAAAAATCAAATTGAGAACGCTCAGTTATAAAAATTTAGAAATTAATGTATATAATTAATTGATCTCGACTGATTATGACTTTAATTTAGGATTAATTGCTAAAATAATTATCATTAATTGAAGAAATCCCTCCGGAATGATGCCCATTAAAATTTCTTCAGACTTTTCAAGAGTATAAAAAAAGTCTTACCTTTAGCTATATTGATATATTTTCATTCTTACCTTTACTAAAGATTAAGGACTCATTCACCCTATTTTCATTGCTATAAGAAACATGCTTTTACGCTTAGAAATTGTTTTGTTTAATTTATCGTCCTTGAATTATTCTAGCAATGTTTGAGAAATTTTATCGATGAGTGTACTTCAATAACTGAATTATTTTTTTGCTTTATAACTGTATATTTTAGTAGAATTTATAATAAACGTTTTCAATTTATCTATTTAGAAATACTTTAAAAATATATTATCAAATCAATTTATTTTTAATTAGAGCTTTTATAAGTAAACAGATTAAAAAAAAAAAGGTATCAACTAGGATGGGTCAGTAAAGCTGTCTGACTGTTGTCATATTTTTTTCTATTCCTTTTTAGAGATTGCTAAACCTTATACTAGACTATCTTGACACCAATATCTTACTTTTCTTCAAATTTGGGCCATATAGAACGAGCCGTTTTCGAAACACCAATATTTCGAAATACGTTAACGCACGCACACACAAATATATTGGACTAATTATGATAAAATTTACATGAAACCAACTAGGGACAATACCTGAAAGTTTCATAAACTTGGATTAAATGTTCCATCGCTTTTTTTTAGAACACTAATTTTACTACAGAGGGGTACACCTTTATTCACGCCATTTTCCAATTTTATCCACATTTTTAATCTTGCCCGATTTAACTTAATATAAGTTAATTTTTACCCCACTACGGGGCGGCCAAAAGGAGGGTAATGCATTTAGAGATGTCTTCTGTTTAGATCTCGTTTGTTACAATTTCTAAGCCAATAGTTCAACCGAATTTCATGTTTAGTGGCTCAGATTATTCAATGAAATTCAGTAATGAAAAATATTTGAACTCAAAATACTGAAATCAAATCAGGATGAACATCTGTTGCTTTTGGAACCTTTTTTGAGCATACTGCACTACATATTTTTAAGTTCGTTTTCTTAAGTTACTCAGTATTATCCCGTGAGTGTTTTAAAAATAATTCGAGCTCAAAATACTAACGTTTTTATAATTATTTTAATTTTATTTGTTTTAATTTAGCATTTAATATAGTGGCTCGAAAAGCGATTTTATATTTCCTGATATAGAATTATATGCCATTTCAATTATTTCATCTGCAGTATATAGTTCCCCAAAAGTGACCTGTAATATTCTGTGTTATCTAGACAAGCGTTTAATCACCGTGTTACCTGTGGATTAATTAGCCAGTTTAATTACGATGATGTAAAGAGATGTTGAATGGACGGAGCCCTCTGTCGGTCCCCAATCACGCATAATTGGAATATCATTAGGGCATTCCTGTTGATGTTGCCTAAGTTAGAGTCATGTGTTTATTGGCAAAATTAAGTACATATCATCTCAATTAAACTCTGCCTCATCGACTGTTACATGTAGCATTGAATGGAGAAATGACAGTTGAATTAATTCATCGTAATCCCCATTACCGTTGTATGTAGATGGCTTCTTTGAACTGTACAATAGGCGCGGCAGTATGCGGTTTTCTACAGTGAGAAAAATAAAAGATTAGGAATGTATTTTATTTATTTAACCCTATTACATTTTTCTTAATGGAAATAATTATTCTTATAAGGAAATTGAGTTTGATCATATATACAATAAAATCGGGCTGTCGGGCTCCACGTGTCTCGGACTACTCACTTATTGTGTTATCACTGTTAACGAAAAAGTTAATGAGTGATAGTCTTTTTAAAGATAATTTCATGCACTAAAAACAATATTATACCTTCTAAATATGTCGAATAATAGCAAAGATATGAAGAATTAATATATTTCGCACAAGTTCCTATGGAAATATGTTTTGGTTTTTGTACGACCCGTTAAGAAAATAAATAAAAAACTACCCATTGTCTTAATGTTTAAATTTTAATAAGTTAATCGGTGTATTGGGAGAGAATATATTTATTTATCTTTATATCTGAACGATTCGAAACATTTTGATACAAATAACTCCACATATTTCTCATTGGCCTGCTAAGCATAATGTGTTTATAATTTTGCCGTTTTCATCTAGTTTTAAATTTATATATATATATTTTTTATTATTGCCGAAATTAATGTAACTTAAAATTTGTTCTTATAACATTAAAATGATATTTTGTATTTTTTTTTTAATTATAATTTTATATTTTATTGAAACAAATTGATACAATATGTCACAAATTATTAAGTATTAAGTATTAGTGATCAAATATTCATTAATACAACATGTACAGATATAGAAGAATAAAAGGAAAAAAAAACAGAACCAGGAAGACAAAAAATTGTGAATGAAAGTACTCACTGAATTAAAAGAAAAAAAATTAATTAAAAATAATATTAATAAAGAAATTTATAATTAAGAAAATGCTATTATAACTTGTATAAATAAAAATAGGAATCTATTTGAAAAAAATAATAATGATTCCATGGCGTGGCCTTTGGCTATAGCTAGACTATACCACCTTAGCTGGACTGATATCAACCCCTTATAATGCCACAAGGTTATCAAAGGGAGCAGATTCAGTCAAGTATATATAATACATTTCATATATTATATATGTATGAAGTGTACTAATTCTATTTTAATAAAGGTTACGAAAAAAAAGTAAATAAATAAAAATGTACAAGACAAATAAAATTAAGTGTCATTTGATAAATTTACAAATTTTGATAGATTTTGCTTCTTCACGACCCAAAATAAGAAAGATTTGTATTATTTCCGGATATAAATAATGTCCTCAGATTCGAAAGTATCCACCAGCTTTTCAAACATCTAGGAACAAATTTTGTTACGTGTACTCAATCTACGTAACGGTTATGTCCTATGATATAGATTATAGTCACTAGGGACTTTATGGTTAAATATTCTTTTGAGTCATCTGTAGACTAATTTAGTGTCGAGAGTTGATTAGTGTTGTTGGCATTGACTCTTTTCAGTTATTAAGTCCAATTGAAGCGAATGGCTCCAGGCCTGTGATGTAATGCTAGTCTTGCTGTTTTGTTTGTGTCTGGATTATTCTTCCTAACCACTTGACTTACAGATGTTGTATCAATCATCAGCTCTATTGAACCTTAATAATAGATGGAGATAGTTCAACTGTTATTAGGATAGTTGAAGAGGACATGAATAAGTTACCAATTTAATTCAGTCATTTTGAATAGATTGGCATTAAAATAAAATCCGTTCAGTGATCTCGAGTATGGAAATACAGTAAAACTAAAAACAATTTTTTTTTTTATTACACTAGTCAATTTGGTGGCTAGATGTAACTACATCTATTATCTATTATCTAGATGTCAAATTTTGATTTATTCGATAAATTAATAATTGAATTCTGTACGACCATTATCCAAGCATAAAAGAATGTTTAACTTTAATAGTTTTCCTAGAACTCCTAGATTAACTAAAAATATTGAAATGATGATTCTGAGAAAAGAAAATTTGAGAAAACTTTTAAGCCGTATTTTATATTTGTATACATATTGATGTGTATGAATATACATACATTTTGATACATCTGATGTATATGAATATACATACATTTTTATACATCATAATGATCCTTTCCACCACAGGAAGGTTTTAAAATAATGAAATCCCCGGATTCTCCAGTACAAAAAAGTTTATGAACAAAATTAAGCTCGGTCAAAAATTGTTTTTGTTTTTTTTAGAAAATATCATTTCATATTCGTTTTTAACTTGCCGCAAAGTACCAAATACTATTTTTCAAAGAAATTAAAAATCATAAATTTTTCACCTCGATTTATTCGGATTTTTCTTAGGAACTTTTGTTCATATAATCGTTTATAACTCCTCAGGTTTTCTTCTAATTTCTACGTTGGTAGAACCGTTGGAAGGCTGGATGTAAGCACTTTCATCCTGCATCGACTATAAAAGGGGATAGTTGAATATTGAATATTGAATAAAGAAAAGATTTTCAAAGGTTTTATTTCAACCTTTCTTTTTTGTGATGCTAAAAATAAATGTTATCGCATATATTGGATCAAGTTGTTACCAAATCATAATAATAGAGTATCCGTATATGTTTAGTTTAACTAAATACAATAATTTATAACAATCTATTTTTTTTCGTACCCTCCAAATTGAAAAAATTAATAATAAATAGTACAAAAGGTGCTAGTTGAAGTTTCCTTCCTTTTTTTACCCATGGGTACTTTAAGGGGCGTTGCAGGTATGCACTGTGTGTGTTGAAATGATGGCGCTGTGTGCGAATATAAACTAAGTTGAGCGGGGAGTGTCCGCTTTGCTAGTGGTGATAGAAATTAGGTTCAGACTGCAGAGCCCAAACCTCGTCCCATGGTAAGAACATTTACCAAGGGGATATCTCCTTGCCATCTCCCAGGTGTTGGTGGAGGGGCAATTTTCCGAAATAGCGGGTCGGTGCAGGCCTTCAACCCATCAAAAAATTTGATGTGTCTCCGGCACAGAGGGCAGCTGGAGCTCATCGTGAATGACAAAAAAAAAAAAAAAAAATGTAAGTCTAACAAACTATCAATTGTGTTCATTAAATCTATATAACATTTGAAATATTAGCTTAAAGCGGGAAGAAGAGACTTTAATATAGTTTAATCGAGTAATATTTAAAAAGCGCCTAAAATTGAAAAACGGCATGAAACACGGCATGTAACCCGCCACTCCCGCCTTCCATGGTAGCCTCATTTATCTCACTTTTCAAACAGAAAATTATAGCGAGTGGGTTAGTCGATGTATGACATGGCACAATCTCACAAGAGGAGATAATGACACATGCCTTTTTTATGTGTCAAGTCTAAAATCTAAAGGGCAAAGTGCGCTGAATTCGTAATATGGCATAAAATTCGAAATATCGTTCTAGTGTCTATTATTACATTATTAGTATCAAATGATGTTTTTTTTCATCGTTTGATGTGAAAAAAAAATGTAATTATTAAAAAACAAACAATTTTTTTTCTGTTTTTTTACTCGTTTTGAAATTATGGTTTCAACAATAAATGAAACTTTATGAGTTTTTAATATGTCTCTACTTTTCATCTTTAAAATAAAGCTTTAAAGTTTTCTAACCGTAACGAGTCCAATTAATGATGAAGGGTTAGGTATCCTTTGTGCTCTGTCTAATCCTACTTTTAATAAAATTTCCCTTTTTTTTTCTGCTTCGCTATCTCTTTCTTGATAAAGAAACTTTAAACAAATAAGGAAGTTTTTTATTTTTAATTATCATCGTAGCTCCCTTTGTTCCTAATTGTGTTAATTGTCGCCGCATTTTGCTTTATCCGGTAACGCGTTATTTTCCTCTTTACGGACAGGGTTAGTTGTTGGGTCTAGGTAAAGGTATCGGGCGAGATATGCGGTCAATGGAAAAGGGGATGAAAAGTTAATTTGCTCTGGTTGATTGGACGACACAACTCTTCATGAGGGAGTGAATATAACGTCCAATAACATGACTCGAGATCAATATTCTGGCTTAGGGCCGCCCATAGCTCAGTGGTTAAGACTCAGTCTTACCAATTTGTGTTGATGTCCATTGGTGGTGCCGGTTCGAATCCGGCCATGGACGTTGACTTTTTTCATTGCGTGGCGGTCCCTCAAAATGAAGAACTTCGACCCCCAAACATGGTTAGGCAGTATAGGACTCCAATGGGGAGTCTTGGCCGAAAAAAAAATATATATATATTCTGGCTTGACGTTTATTAATTATCGATTTTTTTTTTTTTTTTTTTTTTAGAATTGTGTTATACCAAAACTTGAATAACAAAAAAAAAAGAATATTGAATGGGTTGAAATTTGGTAAGGTTTTCTTCTAGACAAAATACCATAAACGTCGCGAAAAATGTCAGTCGAAATGCCGTCATGTCCAATTCGTCATAAGTGTTTTCCACGATATTTCGCACCTCTATAACCCGTGTATATTAAATAAAAGTGTTGACAATTTGAAAGTAATTGGTTCAGTGTAGAGAAGTACTTTTTTGGGTTCTCAAATCTATTTCTTTTGCATTTCTGCTGGCCACTAATGGTATGAAAATTTCTTCTTAATTGAGTGGATGTTGAAGAAATGCCATTTGGGGAGTCCCATATTATTTTCGCAGATTTTGGCGGGTTTATTAATCTCTTTTACAAACATAAATGAGGTGAAATTTGGCCTTTTTGACGTAATTCTGATGCTCACAATTTTTTTTTAAATTTTATTATTAGCCTTCTAAATACTGATAAGATAAGAAAGTAAACGCATCATTCTTTCCAACAAACATGTCTGCGATATTCTTCTAAAATCAACGAAATCTCGTTTGCATAGTTACACAAGACTGTTTTGCGGTGGGTCCATCGGTAAATAATTGCGAAAAATAGTCGTTTTATTTATACTTGTTCTAATAGATTTATATAGATTTATATTCTATAAATTTTATAGTAAGTGTACTTATTATATGAAAAAATATGGTCAATATTGTTGGATTTCGGTCTGTTTAAATTTTATGATTCCCTTTATTAACTTTGATTTAAAGGATAACTCCTATAAAAAATTATCAGAGGTATTTATGTACTTGAGAGGATAAATAATGCAATGAGGTTCAGAGGTAAGGAATTACAAATGTTTTAGCCACTCTCCCAACCCCTTACTTGTTTACCTTAGTCCGGCTTTATCTTGTTTTACTTTGAAATGTTACCAGCTTCCTTCTAAGTGATTAATGGACAAAGCATTAAAATTGTAAAATAGGCAGCATCAAAGCCAAGTTGGGGGAATTAATTATTAACAATTTATTCATTCCGGGGAAGGAAAGTGTAAGGGATGGTTTCTAACCTAATTTATATTAAGGTACATAAGGGATATAATTTACCGAATAGTTTACTAATTATTCTATTATTATACCAGCTTTATATTGAATTTTAGTATTATATTATACTATTCTAGATTAATAGTAATTAAAATTTCATGACTTGACGACTATTATATTTTTTTTCAATTTATTGGTTTATTTAAAATAGCTAAATTATAAAAACTTAAATGTTGAATAATATAAATGTGATCAGTAATGATTTGTAGAAAAACTACCCATGGATAAATCTGTTATTGAAAGGATAGGTATCTATTTTATTTTTTTAATCCTTACAATATTTTATATGAAAATTGTTAGTTATTGTTATTTCTGGCATAGAAAGGGGAATCAATGATTGTTTTTTTTTAAAAATTGATTGTAGTGGAGTCCTAAGCTCAGCTTTTCGTATCCAATTTTAAATTGTGTACATGGTATTGTAAATTTTCACTAACCCATGCATGAAATATATGAATGTAAATATTGTGATCGTACTCAATTTCGAATTTGAGTTTACCTCGGGAATACACGTTGTGAGCGATCTCGAATCCAAATAACCTAGTCTAGCAAAACTGCATGTGTATGAAAGGCTCAAAACGAAAAGTCATACGAACTTTTAATAAATATTTAGCACTTTTTATTTATTTATTTTTTAACAACATAAGGGTAGCGGATGTAACCCAATGTTAAGATTTTTTTTGTGGTACATATTTAAATATCTTTTAAAACTTATTACGGATTTTTAGAAAATATATTGGTTTTGTTTTTAGTGATAAACAGATATTTCTCACACTGATTCACCTCCCACCCTAATAAGAGAAATATATTAAAAACTGAAATTCAATTATATTAATTGTTATTGATATAATTATTATTAAGTAAATAAAAGAGGTTTTAAGCCGATTTTGTTGTTTTATTTACTTTTTCTCACTAATGTGATTAGATTTTACGATTTTTACTTTAGCCGCGTGATTTTTATTAATGACAATATTTCACCCTCCCCCTTTCCGACTCAAAGCGAGAAGGAAAATCTTAAATTTCCCCTAAGAAGTTTTAGTTAAATTCTTATCACTGATTAAAAAAAAAATCTTAAAATATATCTTTGTGGCGTTTAAACAATTTTTATGTTTTGTTACCAAAATATTCTGGAAATTAAATGTTTAGGCCTACTTGATAGGTGTAATTTAAAGAAATAATAATAATATATTTAAATCTTAGGTTTCATAGATAGGGCGCATTTTAACATTGTGCGAAAATGATGATTATTCAAAAAAAATATTGTTTATTCTATTTATAGTCATTCACATGTTATAACCAATTATGTATATTTTTCGTCATCATCCTACGCTCTCATTTTGAGAACCGAGTTTTTCGTGAATTTTTCTCTCTAAACTGACGCTTTTCAGTCAAATACGAGATACGAACCTAAACTCCGGCCAGAATATTGTTATTTATTTATAAAGTTTACGAAGTGACGGGGGCTGGTTCGAAAGGACGCTGTTTGCTCAGCGCGGCTGTTGCTAACAGAAAAGAAAAACATCCTAAGTTTCCCCATCCATCCCAAATTGTTTCCGTACTTGTACAAACATCTTTGAATCGGCGATAATATTTAAACTTTCCCTTCTTAATTTGACTTTTGTTAATTGAAGTAGTAATAATTGAAAAGTTAATCCTTGCGGAGATTTGTTAGTGATCATTAATTCTGTCGCGCTATAAACAATGAAGATATTTGATTACTTTTTGAATCTACATATGGAATAAAGAACCGACCTACTTTTTTGTGAACTTATAGGCTATATCTGGGAAGATCGATCGGTGTACTTTGGGTCAGTTTTTTTCAATCCTTCATAGATTTTGAAATAAACATAATTTTTACACGTTCAAAATATACGGCTATAATTCATAGTTTGAGGGTACTTTAGTTGTTTTTAAAATATTTTATCTTCAGATTATTACTAAAAAAAAAATTTTTTTTTGTAATTAATACATGACTCAATAGTTTTCAATAATCGCTGGTTGTGATATTTTTTCTTCATGTGGAATGCCCTTAAAAAAATAAAGATTAAATTGTTATATTGCGTTTATTCTCAAGCTCACTTAGAAGGTAAGTTCTTGTTTCCCCAAGAGGGATGCCTAGGGATCTAGAGACCCTTCTTGACCTGAGCCTATATGATTCCATCGCGACAGCTCTCCAAGGAATTAAGGCCCTGTGGGCTTTGAAAGTATTCGAGAGACAGAGTTTTTTGGGGATGCTGATCGCATCATCTCTCTGTGTATGTATAATAATTCGGGTTATAAAGATTGCCAGTTCACAATTTTTTTTATATATAAAGATTAAGTTGAAGTATTGTGTCAGCAAAAGTGTAGAGCTGGTTAAAAATAAAATAAAAAGAAAGCCTAGTATATGCATATATCAGGATAGCCCCCCCTCCCCGGGCACTCAATGCAGTTACTCATTAATCAGACAAAATTATTTTATAAGCTTATTTTATATACCACAAATATCACGTCCGACAAATCGTAATATAATAAAATACCTCCATTATCACATCCAAAAAATTAATTACTTGTTTCGACTTATCATATTGAAAGTTCTAATGTTTAGTGATATTATAGTAAAACATTGATTGTTATCGGTTATCTGAAGTATAAAAGTAATTTAATCACTGCTCCAATTTTTGGGACTATGGGATAAAATAGATTGAGACAAGATCGATTATATAATAACAGAAAAATAATATTTGAATCCTAGTTAACGCCTGGTAGAACCCTCGCATTAGATATGTTCCCTGCTTCTCTTTAATATATTCGAACTAGGAGCGAAATCATGCTCATTCCTATACAATACAATATTACAAAGTCTATTCAATTCAAACACTATTGGTAAAGCTGCATACTTTATGATTATTATCTTTAAGCAGCAATTTATGTAATAAGTAACGACGTTTCCCCACTGGAAAATATCAGCTATATTAACCCTGAGTTGTACCTGTTGAGAACTCAAGCCAAAAAAAAACAACGTTTCATAAAATGGTTAAAATAATAACTTATTATGTAATAAAATTATCATTACATTATTTTTATCTAACATTGTGATAAGTTTAGGTAGTAAGGGAACAGTCCTCCTCTCTATATTCCTTTATCAGAACTAAAATTAAAATATATTAATCATTTATTAACAAAAACCACCCAAAGTTTGTTCAAATGATGGCCCCTACATGAAAGGATGTTTTAAGCGGGATACGTATTATCGGTGGGAACCCTCGGATCTGAATAAATTGAGACATGAAAATTTGAAAAAACTGTTGAGCCGTTCGCTCAAAAAATCTAAAAAAAAAAAAAAAAATCTACATATTCAGTATCTGTTTGTACACGATTAAACATAATATACTAAATAACAGGAGAAGTAGGATAGAAAAGAAAATATTAAAATCATTAAGTAATCCTGGAGTATTTGAAATTAGATATTATTAAGATTTTATTACTTGACCTTAGTATCAATAAAATAAACTTTAAACGTCTAAATATTCATATAATATTTTCAACGAAGGTTCTAACAAGTTTTGTCATCATTAAGGAAAACTTCAAAGCTATAAATTACTATTAAAAGTTTTCAGGAGTTGCAAACATGCATTTTACTGTTATATTAGTGTATACTATTATATTGGTACCTAGGAGGTAAAATATTATTTCAAAAATTAAGGAGAAAAAGGTCCTGTTTTAATATTCTTTTCAGTTATTTTTAGTATTTCGTATTTTTTCAAAGTATCTAAATGATGTTTAAGCTTATTTAATGTATTTTGACCTTTTTATATAGTAAACATTTTTTTTTATAGTAAAAAAATAAAAATGATATTAAATTAAAACATAACTTATTTTCCTCCGAAGTAATGTATGATGGACAATAAGCATTATACATTAACTATAAATTTAAAGTTGTGACTTTCGTAAGTAAAATTATATATATATATATATAAGTTACGGTATGAGTCAGCTGTTATTTTGATGTCAGCTGACTGAGGGGATCAGCTGATCGAGGGTATATAAGCGATGTAGCGAAAACAATAAAGATAGTATGTCACAGCAATTCAAACGTGTTACATCTTATTCCTTCTTCTCTTTTTTGACATTTTGCTTTCGCCAATACTTAACTGGTGCCGAAACCCGGGAACTTTAGATACCGGATTAATTTTCA